>NC_000080.6:89654944-89749944 GCF_000001635.26 Mus musculus
ATAGATTTAAATCTATAGATTTACCCATCAAAATCCCCAAACAATTCTTCAAATACATCAAATTCATTTGGAAAGGCTTAAAACCCAGAATAGCGAAAACAGGTCTTAACAATAAAAGAAGAGTTAGGGTAATTACTGTCCCTCATCTCAAGCTTTACTGCAGAGCAATAGTGGGGGGAAAAAAACCCAAAAAACAAAAAACTGCATGTGCATGGTATTGGTAGAGAGACAGAAATGTTGATCAATGGAGTAGAATTGAAGACTCTGAAATAAAACCAGACACTTATGGTCACTTGATCTTTGACAAAGATGCTAAAAATGTACAATGGAAAAATGAAAGCATCTTCAATAAATAGTGCTTGTCTAACTAGCTGTCTGTATGTAGAAGAATGAAAATAGATCCATAACTGTCACCTTGTACAAAGCTCAAGTCTAGGTGGATCAAGGACTTCAACATAAAACCAGATACACTGAATCTAAAAGAAGAGAAAGTGGGAAAGAGCCTTGAACTCATTGGCACAGTGGGAAATTTCCTAAACAGAACTCCAATGGCTCATGCTCTAAGATCACCAATTAATAAGTGGGACCTCAAGAAACTGGAAGGCTTCTCTAAAGCAAAGGACATAATCAAAAGGACAAATCGGCAACCTACAGATTGGGAAAAAAATCTTCACTAAATCCACATCTGATAGAGGGCTAATATCCAAAATATATAAACAACTCAAGAAGTTAATCATCAAACAACCAAATAACCCAATTTAAAAAATGCCATATAGAAATAAATGAAGGATTCACAACTGAGGAATCTCTAATGGATGAGAAACACCTAAAGAAATGTTCAAAGTCCTTATTGATCAGAGAAATGCAAAATAAGGGACCATGAGATACCACCTTACACCAATCAGGATGGCAAAGATAAAAACCTCAAGTGACAACACATGTTGGGGAAGGTGTGGCAAAGAGGATCACTCCCCAATTGCTGGTGGTATTGCAAACTGGTACAACCACTCTGGAAATCAATCTGGAGGTTCCTCAGAAAATTAGAAATAGATTTACCTGAAGACCCAGCTATACCACTTTTGGCAATACACCCAAAAGATGCAACACCGTGCCACAGGGGCATGACGTATATACTCCACTATGTTCATAGTGGCCTTATTTGTGATAGCCAGAAGCTGGAAACAACCTAGATGTCCTATGACAGAAGAATGGAAACAGAAAATGTGGTTCATTTACACAATGGAATACTACTCAGATATTAAGAATGAGAACATCCTGAGTTTTGCAGGCAAATGCATGGAGCTAGAAAATATCGTGAGTGAGGTAACTCAGACCCAAAAGTTCATGCATGGTGTGAACTCACTATCATGTGGATATTAGCCAAACAAACAAAAACACACAGAATGTACAAGATACAGTCCATAGAACTCAAAAACCTCAGCAAACTGAAGTACCCAAGTAAAGATGCCTCTGTCCCACTTGGGAGAGAGAAGAAAACAATCACAAGTGGGGAGGGAGGGAGGGATCTGGGAGGGAAAGTGGACAGGGTAGGGGAGATGTGGTGGGTGAGAGGGGAACCTGGTCTGGTATTGGGTGAGGGAAAAGGACTGAAGACCTGAGGGCCAGCAGAAAGAATGGAAACAGGCAACTTCAGAAACAGGAGGTTTCTATTTGGGACCCCCCCCCAACCCCATGCCCAGAATGCACCAGAGACATGGGAGGTAAGAGAATCCCAGGACTCAAAGGGAGGGAACTAAGATAAAATGCCTGACAGTAGGGAGAGGGAATTTATTGAGCCCACCTCCAGCAGGGAGACAGGACATAATGTGAGGGATGGGGTTGCCATCCCATGGTCACATCTCTGACCCATAATTCTTCCTGTCTGAAAGAATTACAAAGATGGAAATGGAGAGGAACTTGAGGAAAAGAAGGTCCAGCGACAGGCCCAAAGTGGGATCCAGTCAAGGGGAGGTCCCAAAGTCTGACACAATAACCGAGGCTATTGAGAGCTCACAAAAAGGGATCTATCATGAGTGCCTTCCAAAAGACCGAACAAGCAGCTGAAAGTGTCAGATGCAGATATTTGCACTGAATCAATGGACAGAAGCAGCTGACCCCTGTTGTTGAATTAGGGAAAACTGAAAGAAGCTGAGGAGAAGGGAGATCCTGTAGGAGGATCAGCAGTCTCAATTTGGATGTCTGAGATCTCTCAAACACTGGACCACCAAACAGACAGCATAAACCACCTGATGTGAGGCCCCTAACACACATACTGCAGAGGACTTCTGGGTCTGTGTTCATTCAGAGATGATGCACCTAACCCTCAAGAGACTGGAGGCCTCAGGGAGTTTAGAGGTCAGGTGGAGTCGGGGTTGGGGGTAGACGTGTGGAGACAGGGTGGGTTGGAAAGGAAATGTGGGATGTGGAGCAGTTGGAGAATTGATGGCTGGCATTGGGGAATGGAATATGGAGTATAAAAAATAAATTAAAGTTACAATAAAAATTTAAAAATACCACTGAGTTTGTTACAAGTTGGACATCTAAATGTGGTTATTGTCCCCAATGAGATTATGTAATCAAAAAAAAAAAACCTTTCAAATTTTCATGTAAATACTTTTGTTATCAATTTTCACTCTTCTCTTTGTGATTAGGTGGACATAGTAAAACCCAGAAGAGAATTCAGGGTAGGAGTGTCTATTCACGGGATGGTGTTTTGTTTTATAGAAGGAAGAATTGGGTCCCAAATGGGGTCAGAGGATAAGTTTTCAAACGCCTAACTGCTTCATATTAGTCTGTAACTTTGAGGACACTATTACTTGGATAGAATGTCTGCAGAAAGCATTGCAAAAGAGTTTTACCAATTACATACTTCTGAAAGATGGGTAATATTTCAAATATATAAAGAATTCAATAAGTATATATCATAAAAAGATCCAATTTTTTAAAAAGAAAATGTGGTATAAATCTACAACAAAGTAGTATCAAAAGAGGAAATTCAAATAGTTGAGAAACTCTAAAGGAAATGTTCAATATCTTAGACATCAGGGAAATGCAAATCAAAATTCCTTTGAGATTTCATTTTACACTTGTCAGAATAGCAAAGAATAATAATGCAAAGGACACCTCAGGCTGGCAAGGATATGGAGTATTTCAGACACTCATCCATTTTTCTTGGGACTGTAAATCTTAAAATAAATAAATAAACTCCAAAGGAGATATGGTGGGCATTCCCAATTCCTAGACTGTTGCCAAGAGTCTAGGGTCTACTCTTCAAATGGAAGGCAAGGCCACATTCTCAATAAAACACCTATACAACTCACTGAACGGAAGTAAATATAGCTAGTGCCTGCATAGAACCTTTACCTCTATGTTGTAAAGTCATTGATAAATAAGGCACTCAAAAAGCAACTCAAGGAGTAACGTAAACACTAAGCCAACCATAATGCCTTTGATCTATAATGCTGAACTTTCTGCAATACATGCTAAGGAAGTGGTGGCACAAGGATTGTCAGAGTAACCAACAGATACCTGCTTTGAATTAAAGCCTACTCCATGAGAAGGAAGACATACCTAACACTGCTTAGATGACCAAGATACAGAGGGCATTTTGCTATTCTAATAGAATAGTGCCTTTTAAAGCTATCAGCTGAGAGACTTCCTCCTAAAACAGATAGGAACAAGTATAAAGACCCACAGCCATACTTTATGCAGAGTGGTAGACCATGAGCAGTCATGCACAACTGGGATTTTTATATCTAATCCCCTCCTTGAGAGCTCAGGGAATGCCATGGAAGAGGAGACAGAAAGTATACTAGCTAGAGAACAAGCACAAAGACTGCTCAGGTCTGCACCAGTTCCTTTGCATATGTTTTACATCATCCAGTTTTTGTGTTTTTCCGGGCTTCCTGGGTATGAGACAGATAGACTTCTGATTCTTGTGGTATCTATTGTGCTCTTTTCCTTTGTTTTGTCTTGTTCAACTCTGATCTGTAAATTTTTGTTTTATGTTTTTATATTTTAGTTTATTATTAGCCTTTAGAAGGATGTTTACCTATAGAAGAGCGTGAGGGGATTGTATCTAAATAGGAGGGGGCATGGAACAAAACTGGGAGCTGGAAAGGGAGCAGGATCCGTAATCAGGAATTTTGTGAGGGAAAAAAATATATTTTTTTCAATAGGTGCAAAAAGAATAAGGTAAATAGGGAGAGGATTATTATGTGACTGCACTAAAAAAATAAAATTTAAAAAATAAGCAAAAGAAAACTAAAATAAGTGCTCTAGCATCATTTCCTATTGTATTATGTGACAAGCACCAAGCTACATAAAACTTCCATTCTCAGATTAGGTTACATCTAATTGATTCTGTGTTGCCACAAAAATGTAATGAGTGCAAAAAGGCATGTTCTCAATTGACTATGCTGTGCATACATACTTACTCGACATAAACAGAATTATAATGAGAATCATTTCCTTCATTTCTTTTTTCACGAACCACTTTGGCTAATCCTATCATGTGTAGACAGGCAGTTTATCTGTTTAAAACTGTCCAGTAATGCCCGTTAAAATCACTGTAAGTGAAGCTGTGCATCTCTTTCCCCTCGCCTGACAGTTTGGAAAGGAAGATAACACATCTTAAACAACAAATCTGAAAATACATACTGCAGAAAGAGCATAATAGGATTGCAACTCACATTTCATTCTACTTATCAGCTTTCTGCATGTGGGTGACTTAAAATCCTTGTTAAAAGGGTCAGGGGAATTATTTATAGTTTCTCATAGTAGAAATGAACATGGTGTGAATTCTGGCAGGTTTAAATATGAAATATGTTAAAAATATGTCTGCTATTTGATCCGAGATTAAAAAATAGACACAAAGTAACAGAATATTTGAACTTAAGTATGTGACTATATTCAGGAGATAAGACCTGACATTGATAACAAAATATTTATATTAGTGGGATAAGGCAGAAGCCCCCCATGATTTTTCTATTTCTTTTAGTATGAGAAAAAAACACTGAGGTTTTATATGCTGATGGATATTCACAGTGAAAGTTATTACCAGGATATATTTTTTAGACTAATAAAAGCAAATTGTTTGTAGTTTGATGTTATAACAAATATGGAGATAATAAGAAATTCAGAATATAATTTTCATCCTTGATTTAATGTATACACAGACTTCTGTAACAAAAAATATGTTGCATATATGTGATAAGAAATTTTAATTTCAGTAGACCAATATCCATAACATAGGGCACTTTAAAAATATTTTTCAACTGTCGAAAAGCATAAGTAAACTAGTTTCCTAATATTCATTGCAAGTAAATATACCATTACCATTATTACTTGATGATTATTCAGTTGTTAATAAATAATATAATGTTTCTAAATATATCATCAATTATTACATAACTAAGCAAATCTCTTGTAATACCTTCTTGATGTAGACTAAGTGATTTTTCAACATTTTCTTAACTTGGAAGAACTATTAGTATACATCAATGTCAACTATCTTAATCCCAACATGTCCATTCGAGGAAAAAAAAAAGATCTTCAAATAAGCTTATAAGAACCAAGTAATTATTGATGAAAAAGTAATGGAAAATGTGGATAAAAAGAAAAAAAGAAGTGGGGGATATTTATAAATCCATTACATAGAAAACACATATCCATTACAAAATTAGAAAATTACAGAGATTTCAATAGAAAATTTAGGAGTGTATAGAAATGTTACTAAATCATACAGAAAGGGAAATAAAACAGAAATTGAATTACAATATGAAAATAATTCACTCCCAGAAAACAAAAATTGATTTACAATATGAAAATAATCACTCCAGCATGAACACTATACTTTATCATAAGACAAATATAGTTCTTAAGAGATAATAAATATAGCATATTTGTGAAGCCATGATAGAATCAGTGAGCCATAACCTAACTTAAAACCAATATATTTATATTAAGTATTCATTTAATTGAAAGAAAGAATATCAAGGACAAATTAATGTCAATAAGCCAGTGCTGAGTCCATAGTCTGTATAAACCTAAAGAGATGACTTTCAGTAATTTTAATAATTATAAAAATTCAAATATTTCTAAAAGTAACTGATTGTTATATCATTAAATTTTTATATTTATTCTGTGTATATACATGTGTATATATGAATTTTATGTGAGTGATGTATGTGTACCATGGTGTGATTAGGGAAGTCAGAAGAGAATTGTTGCAAGTAGGAGTGAGCTCTCTCTTTCCATACTGTTGGTATGGAACACCAAACTCAGGTCACAAAGTTTGGTAGTAAGTGACTTTTGCTGTTGAGTTATAATGCTTTTCCTTAGTTAATTATTTTTATTGTTTTAACAAATATAGGGTTTTATAGGTTTAATTAAAAAGTTAGATATAGCCTGGTCTACAGAGTGAGTTCCAAGGCAGCCAGGGCTATACAGAGAAATTCTGTCTCAAAACCCACCCTCCCCCAAAAAAAGTTCTACCCAACCATTCTCTCACTAAGTCAACCACCCCCATCTTACCCCCAACCCCACATCCTCCTTCCCTGAGTCATCAAGTCTCTACAGGAGTAGGCACATCCTCTTCCAATGAGGCCAGGCAAGGCAGTCCTCTGCTATATGTGTGCCAGAACCAATGACCAGCCCATGTATGTTCTTTGGATGGAAACTTAGTCTCTGGGAGCTGAAGGGGTCTGAGTCAGTTGATACTTTTGGTATTGTTATGGGTTTGCCATGGCCTCCAGCTCCTTTAGTCCTTCTCTAATGCTTACATGGGGTCCTCAATCTCAACCCAATGACTGGCTGTAAGGATCTGCATCTGTCTCAATCTGCTGCTGGTAGAGCCTCTTAGAGGGCATCCATACTAGGCTCTTATCTGCAAGCACATCTTGGCACCAGCAATAGTGTTGGAGTTTGGTGCCTACACATGAGATAATTCCCTAGTTGAGCAGATCACATTGCCTTTCCTTCAATCTTCTCTATTTTTGTCCCTTCATTTCCTTAGACAGGAACAACACTGGGTCAAAATTTTTGAGGATTAGGTTTCAGATATTCTTAAGACACAATTAATTTTTTGATTTGCTTATTGTTCTTATTTATGTGCTTAATTTCATTTTAATTCATTTTGATGAATTAAACATCTACATTGTAAATGATACAGCAGTAATCATTGATTGTCCTTTATATCTATATTACCAAATATGTTGTATACATAGATATTATATTAGATATATTATATTAAATACATATATATGTATTATATTGATATAAATGCACATTATCATAAATCTTATAAATAAATTACATATTACATTAATATATATTACTGAATATAACAAAACTATAAATACATAAATGTAAGTATTTATAATATATATCATTGCCATGCCCATTTCCGGTGTACTATGCAGTAGCATTGCTTTATTGTACAATAGTTCTATATACATCTTTTGAGCAAATTCTATTAAAATGTTTTCATTGTTAATATGATTATTTCCATAGTTGTAAAAGGTCTGATTCTAGCATATATGACATTCATCTGATAATTGAGATGCTTAATTTATTTCTAAACCCATCAAGTAAATTAGTTTTCAGACAAATTTTAGTACATCTATCAATGAGTTCAAATTCCTTCATGACAGACCAAAGAATCAGTGAATTTTCATACATTTAAATTTATTGTACTTCATAGTGAAGGTCAATAATGTTATTTTGTTTCCAATATTTCTCTTTTATTGCCAGTATGTGTTTGTGTGTATGTGTGTATTTTTAATTAATTAATATATATTTATTATATATTTTATTTATTTACAGTTCAAATGTTATCTCCTTTTCTAGTTTCCCCTCCAAAAATCCCCTATTCCCTTCCCCCACCCCCTGCTCCCCAACTCACCAACTCCCATTCCTGGTCCTGGCATTACCGTACACTGGGGCATAGAATCTTCTCAGGACCTAGGGCCTCTTCTCCCATTGATGATCCACCAGGTCATCCTCTGCTACATATGCAGCTGGAGCCATGAGTCACACCATGTGTTTTCTTTGATTGGTAGTTTACTTCCAAGGAGCTCTGTGGGTACTGGTTAGTTCATATTGATGATCCTCCTATGGGGCTTCAAACCTCTTCAAATCCTTGGGTACTTTCTCTAGCTCCTTCATTGGTGACCTTGTGCTCTGTCCAATGGGTGATTGTGAGCATCGACTTCTGTATTTGCCAAGCACTGGATACAGCTGTATCAGGCTCCTGTCAGCAAGCTCTTGTTGGCATCTGCAATAGTGTCTGGGTTTGGTGGTTATTTATGGGATGGATCCCCAAGTGGGGCAGTCTCTGAATGGTCATTCCTTCAGTCTCTGCCCCAACCTTTGTCTCTATAACTCCTTCCATGGTATTTTGTGTGTGTGCCTTAAAATTCATAACTATGTTATCTAGCAGAATTCCAATTTTTGTATCTCCAAGACACATTCTTAAAATTTACATATGGAGTAAAATATATTACCTTTAAATTGGACAAATTTATTAAATGTCCAATTATAGAAGATACGTTTGGTCTACTCCATTAAAAATTATCAAATATTACTTTTCAAGTGTCTTTTATTTCCTACTTTGGTTTTATAATTCATATTAAATTTCATATAACATTTTAAAATATTTTGAGTACTTTATACACACACCTGATGTGTTTTGATCAAGTCCATTTCTTATATCCTATAGTGCAATTACTCCCCTATCAACCCACATGCTTCATTCTTAGGTTCATGTGTATTTTCTAAATCTTATAATTCTACTCTTTGGGGCATATATATATATATGTATGTGTGTGTGTGTGTGTGTGTGTGTGTGTGTGTGTGTGCGTGTCTGTCTGTCTGTCTGTCTGTCTTATGGACTTTGGATCATCATGATTTCTCTGGGTTTTGAACTTTAATGAAAATTTAGTCCTTGTATTGAATTTTTGATCATTTTTTAAATTTACTTACCTGGTTATTGTACTCAGCATACTAAAATAGTTGTGCAATTAGCACTTGTTTTTTGCATTTGGAAATGTTTTCATTAAAAAATCACAAAAATAATTTCATAAACTATAAATCAATAAAATAATATGTAAAATGCTTTAAATGCATATGAAACCTATATAATAAAGAATTGCTGTTCTGAATATACAACCTTTAAAAGGCCATACAAATAAATATATCCAAACAAGGGGAAAATACAGGACCTTATATTGAAATAATTGAATACTTTCAAATGCATCAAGAGCCAGAAAGTTTACTTAGTGGGTGAAGGTAACTGCTGCTAAGCCCAACTACATGAATTTCATTCCTAGAGCCCACAGGGTTGTCCAAAAGAAACAACTCATCTGTAAATAGTGCTTTTACCTGTAGAGACAATTATATAGAAAGAGTGGGAGAAACAGAAACACACACACACAGAGACACACACAGAGAGAGAGAGAGAGAAGAGAGAGAGAGAGAGAGAGAGAGAGAGAGAGAGAGAGAGAGAGAGAGAGAGAGAGAGAATAAATCCAACCTTAAACCTCTTTAGTGTAATTCTCTTACAGTGGACTCAAGTTGGTTTCCTAGCATCTCATGTTTTGACGCACAATTATATATAAGTTAAGTTCCAGGAATAGAATTGAAGACACAGAAGTACAAACATACACTTATAGACACTTGATCTGTGACAAAGAAGCCAAAAATATACAACAGAAATAAAGAAAGTATCTTCAATAAATGATACTGGTCTAACTGGCAGCTGGTATGTAGAAAAATGAAAATATACCCATATTTGTCACTCTGTACAAAGCTCAAGTGCAAGTGGATCAAGGACCCCAACATAAAAGCAGATGCACTAAATATAATAGAAGAGAAAGTAGAACCAAATATAGAACTTATTGGCATGGGGGAAATTTCCCAAACAAAAGTCCAATTGGGAATTATGCACTGGTTTAACTTAATCTCATCAGCTGCATTAGCCTCTATCCAAAGTGTCAGGCTGTATGTGAAAATTGTGGAGCTAGGAATTGACTTCTCTCCAGCTGTGGAAGTCTTAGAATAAATTTCTTCAATTTTTTTTTAGCATAGGAACTTTGAAAAATGGTCTTAGCTTGATACTCCAACTCCCTCGGCTGCTTCACCTTGCTTTCACCTTGCGTTTCTGTTATGGAAGAAACCAACTTCCTTGAACTTTATACTCAACCTCTTCTGCTTAGTTCTTATTCTAACACTTTCATGTAACTTGCAACAAATAAATAGAGCCAGGCCCCTGGTTGGTATTCGACTTTAGCTTAAAGAAATATTGGAGATTCTTTGATCTATCCACACCACTAAAACATTCTTCATAACAAACAATGAAAGCTTTTCTTCATGATATTTGTGTATACACTATACTGAAATTTTATTTCCCTTCAGGAAATTTTCCTTTGCATGTATTTTGATTAAATATTGCTAGCTATCAGTCTTTCTCATATTTGACATTTCTCCCAATATACTTATTACTACCTCTCATTTTAAGTGGCAATCACATATTTTTCTTTCATTTCAATTTAAGTCATTATGAAGTTACACATGGAGTTAATTTTAAATTTTTGGTGTTTTAAGGAGTACAATGTCTTGAAGAGAAGTGTGAAAGCTGCTGGCCAGCAAACTGTTAGAACTCATACATTTATCAGTTGACTATGCTATCTATTTGGGTATAGTTTAATAGCTCAATGACCATAGGACACTATTACTATAATAAAAATGGGAATATCTGAGATGTTGTGAATATTATGAAAATCTTAGAAACAATAATAAAGAAATAGCCAACATCTCCTGTAGGGGAGTAAAAACAATAGAGACCTGAGCTTCGGTTTGCCTTCTGAAGAGTTTTCATAAAGTTGCAGTAGGAAAAATGAAGAAGAGAAAATGGTAACTATGAAATGCAGAACAAAGAAAAATACCATGTCCAGACTCATACAGTAAAATAAAAAGGTCATTACAAAACCTGGAGAATTAATATATATTATAAATATATATATATATACATATCCACTCTAGTGAAGGATAATAACATAACAACTTGGGTAAGGACAAATATTTGAACCAAGATATATTTTAGAATTGATAGGGAGAAACCTATAGGCTGTAATTTAGGAAACTGACTTACATATTAACATATTAACAGAGTTTATATTTTTATCATTTGAATTTTTTTCTAAATATATACTGAAAAATTTTTCAAAAAATACAATTTACTTTTGTATTGCAAAACCATCTGTCCAGATAACAAAATGAATCACTGCTCACATATATGTTTCTTCATCAATATCCACATTTAGTTTATGCTGTTTTAATGTATACTAAATATATTTAAAATAGAATATCACTACATATCATCAAAATGGTACTTATAAACATTATTGAGCAAAACCAAATGTACAAAATGTTACAATATTAGACATCCATAAAATATGTGGTGAAAATAGGACATATGAATTAAAGTTATGCTTGTCCCAATTTCTGTGTCTACTCAAAAGAATTTATAGATGGGTATGGCTTTCAGTGCTCTGCCCTTAATCTGTCTGTTAAACAAACCAGGACCTCAGTTGGTCAGTATTCAATTACTAACAATTACATAAGCCTTCATTCTTGAGATATGTGACTGGGTGTTCATCAAGCTTTATGGATTTGTGAGAGTGTTTCATTACTTTTTATAACTAGCTATGACACAATGGAATGCACCATAACCTAAATAATTGTCTTGCATCCCCAATTGTCTCCTAGTTCCATTTTTAGCAGTCATATGAGTACCTCTTTCTAAAGAGATTGTTCATGCGAGAAACAGTTCATTTTCACGTGCTTTTCTCAGACGTAGAAACCATAACATCACCTTGCTAACTAAAGTGATGTCCGGGGAAAATTTCGGCTCATTAATTGAAATACTTCTTTCACATCATCTGAGCTTGAGCTGCCAAATGAAAGGATAGGGAGTATAGTCAAATGAAAATTAGGATGACATGCCCAAAGCCAATTAATTACACCTTTATCTTTTATTTAGTTATCAAAGAAAATTTTTCTGTATGACATTAGGGAAAAAAAAGATTTTCAAATCCTACACTCTCATTTAAAGATTTTCTTCTAGCATTCTAACAATTGAGTTTACAATATTTTCTAAAGCATCTCTCATTTTGCTAATGTTTTTATGTTAAAGCATACTTTTAAAATAATAACTTTCATGGTGAGTTCACAAAATGTCATTGAGAAAAATGCTTGCTGGCCATACATGATGACTAAATATAGATCTCAAGCAGGTGTATGTTATAAAAAGTCAAGTTTGGCCGTGTGTTTATGCAATCTCAGGACTCTAAAAGCAGAGACTGGAGGGTTCCAGGGCCAGCCAGGGTAGCTAGTCAGTGACATCTATGTTTCATTATAGCACTTGTTTAACAAAGCAAACAATAAATCACAAAATAGTAACTTAACAGACGAAGACACTTAAATTTGAACTCTGTTCTCTCCATGGGCACATAGGCTATGTGTACCAATAATGTAGATACATACCAAAAGACAGTAAGATTCATCGGTAGAAGTATCACTGGATGTATTTTCATGGCAATGATATTGGCTTATTAATATTTATTACTCAAGGACTTCCTGAAAGCCAGTGACCACTCAAGTAACAGCTAATAACTGTCTAAACACCTATTGAGGGTGTCTTCTTGGGTAAAATGAGAAGTGATTTTCATTTTTTTTGTTTTGTTTTTTTCTTATTATTGATAGAATATTCAGAAAATACTTTTAGCAAACAAGTTAAAACTAAAAAATGAAAAGTTCATTTTTGGCAAGCATGCCTAAGAATAATTAGTTGTGTTATTGTTCAAGCACTGGGACGATTATGACAAAATGTGAATCGAAGTCTAGGCAGCAACATTTCATATTGGAATTTGGTGTTTGGTTGTTTTTTGCTGTTGTCATTATCAATGAAACAATTCACTTTATACTCTGAGATTGTTTTTTAAGTTTTCTTACCTTTAATGCCTAACATTTTCTTTCTTTTCTCTCACTTTATTCACTTCTTTCTTGATTTCTGATATTCCATTCAATACTTATCATTTATAAAATTTTACATTTTATCACCTTATTCTCTAATATTTTTGCCAGGCTGACACAGCAAGTCAGTAGTAAAATATGTGCCACCAAACTTTACCTTCTACCATGTATAGTTAGGTTATCAGAATTGGTAGCAAATATCTTTACCTTCTGAGTTATCTTGTTATCATTAATTTATATTTTATCTAATTTTTTTCTTTCCCTGAAATATATTTTAATAGTATCGTTTCCTTTTATTCCATTTCTTCCTAGATTTATCTCATCTCTCTATCCACCAGCAGTCTTTTTCTTCCTCTATCTCTCTCAAAACAAAAAAATTAAAGCAAAATAATGCAAATGGATAAATATATAATATTCTCAAAAAATAACATAACAAATCAACCTCCCCACACACATAAATCATCTACACTTTCTGTTGAGCAAATACTTCTGAGGATGTTCCCTTCCTTACAATGCGGTTGACATAACCAGTGACACTTCATTTTAGAAAACTGAGTTTTCTTTTTCCTGTCGCTATTAATTGCAAATAGCTTGTTATGGTAGAAGTTTATATATACTTCTGCTTCTCTATAAATTTCACTTTTATTTGCCTGATGTAATTGTTGTTGAAGAGGCTTAGTGCTAAATTCTCTCACCTGTTCTAGTTATTTCTGAACTCTGGCTGGTTGGTTCAACTTGCTCTTCTGGCTCAATTTACTCTCCAAGCTGACTGATTGAATCCGGCTTCTCTAAGCATATCACTGAATTGCTCTGCTTGGAAAAACTGCCTCTGAATTCCACCAACTGAATTGCACTTACTACATAAACTCGACTGTACTGAACTGAACTGAACTGAACTGAACTGAACTGAACTGAACTGAACTGAACTGAACTGAACTGAACTGAACTGATCTAAACTGAACTAAACTGAACTGAACAGGATTGAGCTGAACAGAACTGCAAAAACTCAACCGAACTCAACTGCATTTAACTGAAGTGTATCAAACTCCAATGAACTGAACCCAGATGAACCCACAAAATTGCCCGAACTAAACTGAATTGCCAACTCTCAATTAAACCTCAATTAAAATTATGGCTGCTTTCTTCCACCAAAAAAAAAATACCTAAATTGTTTGGAATTAGAGATATATACTGGGGGCCTGTTTATATTCCAGCAAAATCATACTATAATCCAGGACAAGTCTGAAATCCAGCCAGATCCCATCGATCTAGAAGGTCTTTGGGGGGTATCTCTTATCACAGAAGTCATGTTGTTGGATTGAAACTTCTCTGTACTTCTCTGTGCTGAGATTTTTGTCTCCAAGGCACTTCTGCAGTTCCAGTACATGCTGCAAAAATATCTGTGAGTTCACATGTGTATCACTTGTATGCTTGTAGCAACATACTGGAATTAACCATTATATCTGGATCTTAGAAATCATTTCATTTTCTCTTTCCTGTAGATTTCTGAGCATTGTGAGGAAATTTTTGATAATGGCAGTATATCTGCATTTAACTGAGTGTTCCAAACACTCTTAATATCTTCATATTGACCACTTGTGGGTTTATATGCTATCACATACAAAAAGTAGTTTCTCTGATGTTGGCTGAGAAAGATGTTGCTCTGTGTATATAAGGTATTTAACTGTTGTGTACTTTAGAATTATAATAGTAGTGAGTTTTCTCTGAAGGCCTGTGCTTTATGTAGTTTTAGATTCATGTCTAATTCAGAAGTGTCACCCATGGGTTCCATCTCATGGAGTGAACCTTAAGTACGATTTTTTAAGAAGTGTGGTTTTTGTCTCCCATAACATTTTTGTCACTATTAGACCAGTATATATGACAGTCATATCGCTCTTGAAGGTTACAATGTTTGTAGTTATCAGAGATTGATAACTACTAAGATGAAACACAAATGACTAAAAGCAACTTGCCAAGGTTAAAGAACTTATGTCCTCATGAAAATTCAAACTATTTTGATACTTTTATCATCCCCTCCCCAGTAAGAATGGCAAACATCAACAAAACAAGTGAAAGCTCATGCTATTGGGAATGTAGTCAATGGTAAACACTTATTCATTGGTATTAGGGCTATAAACTGGTATAGACACCGTGGAAATAAATGATTTTGGTAGTTTTGAAAACAAGCTAAAAACTCATCTATCCCAAGATTCTATTATACTATTTTTAGAACTCTACTACTCAATGTACTATATTATCTTACTATAGAAATACTTCCCCATAGATGCGCACTGTTGCCTTATTCATAATACTCAGAAACTGAAAAAAGCAAAGATGGCCTTCAAATTATGAATTCATAATGAATGTGTGGAACATTTACACATTGTGATATTTTTCAGGTGTTGAGAAAAATCAAACTATTAATTTCATGAAAGTGGATTGAATCAAAAAACCTCATTCGGTGGGAGGTACCTCAGAACCCAAAAGATAATTGTTTCATGTACTCTCTTTATGTTAATGTTATATTTTAAGTTTTAGATATATGTGTTTAAATATGAATAAAAACAGTTTTGGGTATCTAGTAAGAGACCATAGCAGGAGGAGTAAAATCTTTTTTAGGGAAGGAGAAATGAAATGTAATGTTATATATGAAATGTAATGTAGCATTAGAAAGTGATATAGAAGATACTAAAATAAGATTGTTAAATGTGACATAGAATGGGAGGTCAGAATAAAGAAACCAGTTTAGGGAGAGACAATTAACATTAAATGTCTTTACTATTAAGAAGCTTCCTAATATGGATATGTATTTGAAAAATAAATTCAGTCATCATATAATGGAGGAGGCAATACCCCAATTAGACAGACATTTTATCCCACTAAGTAAAACTTACAATGATTTCCATCGTCTTGAGTCATTTGTCAAAGGATTTCTATAGAACCCTTCCTCAAATATCACAAAATATTAGCAATGGTATTGTTTATGCCATACAACCTGACATATATTATGCATATATAATATTCTGATGATATATATATATCTATATATATATATAATATTCTGATGATATATATATATATTCTGAGAATTCTGGGGAATTAAGCTCTGGCCCTCAGACTTGGTAGCTAGTACCTTTACCATTCCCCAGCCCTTGTCTGTGTTTTTATATGGATATAATGATTATTTTATTTGGATAAAAACCAAGGATTTTAATGGCTGTATCAAGCAAAAGAAGAGATTTAGCTGCACAAGAACTTCTTCCAGAGTAGCCCTGTTGTTTTGCATGCTCACCAGTGAGCAATACCTGCTGTAATGTATCCCCACTAACATTTGATGGCATCAGTGTCCCAAATTTTGGCAATCCCAATCGATGTGCAGTCATGTTATTCAGAGTTTTCTTTAACGTGGTAAACACAGAGCAGAGCAAGCAGCTGACTGAGACAGATGCAAATTCCCCCAACCATTGGACTGAAGTCAGGACTTCTGTGATTGAATTAGAGAAAGGTTGGATCTAAGTGCTTTGTGTCATTTGTAACAAATACATGAACAAACCTATTGCATGAAATTATGTAAAATCACTTAGACCTAGAAATACCAATACTGCTTGCATGGGTAATATTAAAATATAAATTTTAAGATAAAAGAATATGTTCAATATGTCTATTGTGTAATATTATAGCTAATTGTAATAAATTTTATTAATGGAAATGTCCAAAGAATCATTTTAAAATCCATGTCAGACAATATTATATGTTGATACATATATAAATTATCTTGATTTAGTTCTTTAAAAATTTAAAACATTGTATAGGATACATATGTGGAGTTTTTAATTGGTCAATCAACTTACATAAACTCTTTCTAATACTTTTGATAAATGTCTATGCTCATTTCACACTGATCTTCAATGTGGTATTGTCCAGAATAGAGAAGATGCTGAAAGCTCTAGATGAATGTTGACAGATTAATGGACAAAGACCATATTAGATATTACATATATTAAGTCAACCTTGGAAAAGAAGATGTTGCAACTTGGAGCAAAACTGATGAAACCTGAAGACCATGTGCAAAATGAAATTAGTTGAATGTCAAAAGACAGCTAGGGCATGATCCCAGATTCATGCAGAATCTATAAAGAAAATTGAATTCATGTCACCTAACTAAACCTGGTGTCACTATCCAGTTGATGAATGAGCATGAGAGGGGCATGAACTTGAATCTCAGTGTGGAGGAGTATGAGAGAGTTTAGAAGGGAAAAAGGGAAAGGATGAATGTCATAAATACATTATAATCTTAAAAAAATAAAAAAGATGTTCATTAAATTGCATACTTTTTCTTTTATTGTCATGAACATGATTTTGATTATATATTACATACATGGATTTGAAAGAGTAGTTTACAAATGTCCCTACAATGCAAATGTAACTAAATTGGGTGGTATATATGTTTCTTGAAAATCATATTACTTCACAAGACTTGCATTCATCAACCTTAGAGAAAACATTATTCCAAAGTATACTCAGTCTAGACAACATGTCAGTATAGATCAGGAAGAAGCTCAAAATGTCCACCCTTAGCCAAGGAGCTATTGAAAGTTGACCATGGCTGAAGGAAGAATATAATGGTGTGACTATGACAAGGTAGTCTATCCTTCAAGAGATGACCCTATATCTATATACATACAGGCAGCACTACTACTCAGAATTTGTTAGACAGTGAGGTCATTGAGGAAGAGTTGAAGAAAACTGGGGGGAACAAATGATCATAATATAGTCTACAGAGCTATGAAATTAATAAATTTTAAAAGTAACAATAAGGAAAGAAAGACTAATAATATTCACACAGATCAAAGGTGAATCATAAACCAATTAAAATAAGCATTAATTATGATAATGGGAAAGATGGTTGAAAAAGAAGCCACACACAAGGCTATGAAACACATGAAAAAATAAAAGGACACCATAAATATTTGACAACATCCAAAGTTCTATCAAAATCAATGCATCTGAGTATAAGTTGAGACCAGTTAGCATGGCTTGCAGCATGTAAGCATCTCCTGAACCTACATACAGAAGGAGGCTGCTAAAAGATGGATATTATCAGCATTTGTTACCCTAACAGTTAGACATTTCACAGGTAATAAATAGGAAAAAATGAACAACAACCAACGAAAACAAAAACAAAAACCAACAAAACAAAACAATACAAATGCAAGATCCTTTTTGTTTTTTTGAGACAGGTTTTTCTGTATAGCCCTGGATGTCCTGGAACTCACTTTGTAGACCAGGCTGGCCTCGATCTCAGAAATTCGACTGCCTCTGCCTTCTGAGTGCTGACATTAAAGGTGTCCACCACCACACCCGGCTTTTGTATTGTTTTGTATTGGAGCATCCTGTGGGTATAAGTCCAAGAGTAGTATATCTGGGTCTTGGGGAAATATTCCCAACTTTCTGAGAAACTGACAAATGTATTTCCAATGTGGTTATAGCAGTTTGCACTCCCACTTGAGACCCATCATTTTGAAAAGAGTTAATTGATGACATTATTAGTAATACTCTGGTATGTGTGCAGATAGGAACCTAACATAACTGTCTCCTGAGAGGATTCACTCAACAGGTGTGCTCAGGAGTCTACAGAAGAGTGCCGGATGGAACTGAGTTGCCTGCCATTGGTTCCCCTCCCTCTGACTGGACTGCCTGGTTGGGTCTCAGTTGGAGAGGAGGCGTTTAGGCCTGCTGCAATTGGATGTCCCAGAGCAGGGCAGTACCCGAGGTGCTTTCCATTTTCCTCTGAGAATGAAAGGGTAATGGTAAGGAGAGGAGTGACAGGCCCAACATCAGGATTTAAAGTGAATAACTAAAGAAAAAATTACATTATTGTGTTTGGTATAAGATAATATTTATAATTATAATACTAATATTATAGACATAATGGTATAAAATTAAAATTAGTTAAAAAGTGAGGAATAAAACATAAACTTTCTCTGATGTTCTGATGCTAAATTTACACATATAAGAACAGAACACAATTTTAAATTACAAACTCATGAAAGGAAACTTGAACAAGATTTCCCTCTGTTTTAGTATTTTTAAATACATGTTTAAACTTATAATGTGCTTCTTTACAAAGGTATTTTTTTATATAAGTTAATTTTTATGGCTGAATTTGGTTGGCATCATCTAGAATGATTTATTAAAATGTAGAACTGAAATGACCCCAAACTACTTCAAAATCTCATGTAATCTGCATTTTTACAAGCTTTCATGTAATATCTGTATTCAAGTAAGTTTGAATACCACTGATAAGAACATTCTCTGACATAATTATGTAAGAAATTGTGGGAATATAGTGAATGATCTCTTATTTCTCTGAGATATGCTGTCAGCATGAGCAGTGATATTCACGGATAGGGGTAGTTAAAAATAAAAGTATCATCAGTTATATATATATATATATATATATATATATATATATATATATATATATATATATATATACATATATCATATGCTTGTAGCTCTCCATTACCATGAAGCATATGCCAGATGGCAAATGCTGCAGTTACAAAAGTTGGGGAATTGAATGATTCCCAAACTAAGATCCCTGGAAAATAATTTGTGTCACTCAAGGCAGCAAAACATGTTGATAAATTGTGCTCTATCTCCATGAACATGATTGGATTCAAACTAAGAAACTTGAGCATGTGGCATTATACAATAGACAATACCTCATTTATTTTAATAAAGTTTTCTTACAAATATGTTCTTCCAGAGAGCCAAAATAAAAGTATTGAATCATGACTTTTTCAACTGTTATAACTTTTAAATACAATTTTTGGATTAGTGTTGAAATCTCTGTAATAGAAAAGATTTCACACACACACATAATCAGAGAGAGAGAGAGAGAGAGAGAGAGAAAGTAGGTATTATAATTTTATAGTTGATGTTAGGATTTAGGAAATGTTTTATGCACAAAATATCCTTTTGCATTAATCATTATGTTTTAATGATATAGAAGGTATACCATGCTTTCATGAAAATAAAATAATGTGCTTTAATTATTGACATTTTAAAATATAGGTGATCATCACTTTTAAAAATACAAATTCAAAATTCGAGCCTGTGCTTTTTTTTCTTTACTTGGTTAAATCTTGGCAGTTATACTAAATTACCAATTAATATAAAATGTTCTATTAAGTAGAAAAAGGTGACTATAAAAAGTCTTCTACACATGTAGCATATATTGTTATATACTAGTGGACAAAATACACAAAAAATATTTTTTCAAGACAAGAAAATTAACTAATACTGAAATAAAACAAGTATTAACATTCACTTATCTGAGAGATTATATTACAAATTTTATAAGCTTTTTGATATTTACCCAATATATATGTATTTTGTAGATAAAAATTGGATATATACATGTACAAAATTACTATGAAAAGTGGTCAGTAACAGATTGATGTGTGCTTTATGTGTGCTATTAAAGGTTATTTGTTTGGCCACCTGTAATTATTTATCTACTATTTACATTTCCCTTTTCACTATATAATTAAAAAAATCTTTTCTGTCAAGTTATTTCCTATGTAGCAGGTATTTAATTATGTGTTTCGTTATGAGTATATTTTGTTTTGTTTTCTTTGAGAAAATAATCTTTGCAAGAAATAAATATTAAGTCTAAAGTATAATTCTGTTGGACAATCATTCTTGACTAATGTAGCCACTGCAATATTGTTTTATTAGCTTGTTTCAAGAAGGTTAATTGTGGTAGAGTCATTAAATGCTTTCAGAAGGAATTCCAAAGAATTCATTACAAGTAGGAATAATCAGTTAACCCTTGCTCTAGAGTGGAGGAATGACTTAGTAGGATTCTGGTAAATTCCTGATACAAATTGTGAAAAAAAATGCATGTTGCTCTTTAAGTTTCTTGTTAAGTTATAATCAATATAGAATGGCCATAAGCAATTAAAGGTTGAACAATAGGTTAAAGATTGAAAAGAAAAGTTCGTGTAATCCTTACAAATGTAAAATTGTAAAGATGGCGCTAAGAGATCCACAATCAGGAGAACTCATCTACAATTATTAGACCTTTCTCAGCCACCAAATAGGGATGGAGAGGAAAAATGGGAAAAAACACTCAACTTTTCCAGGACATTCTTGTTGGTGGTAGAAATTTTTGTAGACTATATATCAAAATGACAGAAAGGAAGAGAACTTCTATCCCCAGAGGGATCCTTCCCCTTCACCTTAAACATCTCTGAAATGGTTTTATTGATCAGTCTAGACTTTGGGCACTATATCATGCAAGGGTTTAAGTGTCCCATGTTCTCTACTCCAATATGACTAGGTAGAATTAATTCTTCTCTTCTTAATGACAGATACAGGGAATTCCATGAACCCCCTGGCCATGTGTCCTCTGTAATATTTTAGTTCAGTTAATATATTGCAAAACTTATGTTTAAGGAGGTTTCAATATTTACTAATACAATTCAGTGTTCCAAGAATATAATATCTAGTTTATTCTGAATTCTTCAGAATATACTGTTTATATAAAAGTCTGAATTTTTTCTATTTTCCCATAACATCACATTAGTATCAAAGTCAATTGTTTACTATTACTAAAGGTCAGTGAGTTCTATTACTATGTGGTAGTTGAGGTCTACAATTATTTGCTTACTCTTTAATAACTAAACTTTCAGATAGTTTAAGTATTAATATATAAATACTAAGTTTGAAAAAATTCGTACATTTATTTATTCAAAATAAAAATCGGGAAAATTTCATAATGTACATATTTATTTATATGTAGGATACAAATGTAATCTTCATAAAGATGGTATTTTTCTTCTTGATTTGGGTTTTGTATTGAGTTTGAGGAATGGTCTTGGACTGCCCCTTAACTTACTGAGTACTGTAATTGTCTAGGCAGTTAGTCCCAGGAGCCACTGGTCTTTGAATCTTCAGACTGGGATGACACGGTTAACCTTGATACTTGGATTTTTTTTTCACATGGGAATATGTTTAGGGATCAAACTATGTGTTCATTCTTGTATGACAACCACTTTACCAATAGTGTTCTCCTAACCAATGAATCTTCTTTTAGTGAAATAATCAAAAGCCTCTAAAAGATACTGAAAAGAGACTTGGGTAATCTAGACTGAGAATTTCAATTAAACAATTCTACAGAATGGATATTTGGAAAATAAAAAGCACTTAGAATTAGATCAAGTTGGTATTTTCTATTCCTCTAACTTCCCTTTGTTATTAAAGAGGAGACATAAATATTTTATGAAATCATTTAATGTTTTAAAAGGTGATAAATATTTTACAAATACAAATAAACCATAGAAAAATTAATTATGCATATTATTATAAAACTTAACAGCATATTTAGTATGTCTCTGCCTTCGATATTTACAACTTTGAATATAAAAAGAAATCAGCTAGCTTAGAGAGTAAACCAATAGATTTAGTAGAATAAATATATATTAATCATTTTGGTCCACAGCTCTACCTGTCCTCCTGGAGGTCTGTAGGTATGAGTAATAAGCAGATGGCTAAAAGCCAGCATGAGAACACAATCAACAAGAACCAACACCAGAGTCCAGCTATCCTCCCATAGAAAGCTCTGTAGGGCTCCTATTACAGCCAAAGAACGTGAAAATGACCTTGAATCCAATCTTAAACAAATGATAGAGGCCTTTAGATAGGAAATGACATGTTACTGGATTTGCTTTATGTGTATTTTTGCACAAATGTTATTAAGGGAAATTGGTTTGAAACTCTATTTCTTTGTTGAGTCTTTGTGTGGTTTAGGTATCATGGAGACACTTGCCTGATGGAATGAATTTGGCAAAATTCCTTCTGTTTCTATTTTGTAGGTTAGTTTGAGACATATTTGTACTAGCTTTTCTCTGAAAGTCTGGTAGAATTCTGTCCTAAAACAATCTGGGCCTGGACATTTATTTTGGTTGGGGAAGTTTTAATGAATGAACTATTTCCTTTGGATTTATCGAACTATTTGGTTTGTTTATCTGATCATTAATCCTGCTAAGTGAAATCTATCAATAAAATAGTCTATTTCATTTAGATCTGCCAATTTTGTGTTGGACAGGTTTTGATGTACGAAAAATGATTCTTTGGGTTTTCTTTGTGTCTGTTGTTATGCCACCATTTCCATTTTGGATTTTGTTAATTTGGATATTCTTTCTCTCTCTTTTAGTTAGCTTGGATAAGGGCTTGTCTATCTTCTCAAAGAGTCTACTCTTGGTATCATTGATTCTTTGTGTTGTTCTCTTTCTTTCTAATCAATTGATTTAGACTCAGTGATTATATCCTGTTGTCTACTCCTCTTAGGTGTGTTCGCTTTTGTTTGTTCTAGCTTTCGGGTATGCTGCCATGTTGCTAGTATAAGGTTTCAATAATTTCTTTATGAAGGCATTTAGTACTGTGAACTCTCCTGGTAGCACTTCCTTAATTGTTGCTTATAAGTTTGGGTGTGTCTTACCTTCATTTCCATTGTATTCTAGAAAGCCTTTAATTTCTTTCTTTATTTCTTCTTTGATTTAATGTTCACTGAGTAGAGAGTTGTTCAGTTTCAATGAGTTTATAGCCTTTCTGTTGTTTCTGTTATTTTTGATGTCCATTTTAAATTCATGGTAATCTAATAAGATGTAAGGGGTTATGTCTGTCTTCTTATATTTGTTGAGGATTGCTTTGTGACCAAGTATATAGTCAGTTTTGGTGAAGGTTCATTGAAGTGCTGTTAACAAACTATATACTTTTACTTGTTGGTGGAATGTTCTATTACTATCTGTTAGTTCCATTTGATTCATATCCTCTGTTAATTTTCTTATTTCTTTGTTTAGCTTTTGTCTCAATGACCTATCAATTCATGAGAGTAAGAAGTATTACCCTAACAAGAAAGGCTCAAGGAATCCTTATGAATCTGCCTCTGAAAAGGAGGTAGAGTAGACACTGTTGGTGGGAGAGAGGGAACAGTTTCAAATGGGGATGAGAGTAGGCACAAAAGGGATCAGGTTGGGAAGAGTATAGAGGGAGACAATAGTTCAAGAGACTACTGGAACTGGGAGGGATCTTTGGAAAGAGCTAGAAATCTAATGCAATAAAGACTTTTAAGAATCTACAAGGGTGACATTAGGTAAGACTTCCAGCATTGAGGGATACAGAGCCTTGAGTCACCAACTTATGTAACTAGATATGGCTTCAAGTGGAGAAACTGATAATAAATAAAATCCAGTCACAAACCTGTTGATCTACAATTTGTCCTGCCTACAAGATATTTGGGATAAAATTCCACCAGAAAGTAGAACTGGACAACCAATGACTAGTTCAGCTTGAGACACATGCCATAAGAGGGATCCCACCACTGACACTGCCTGGAGAAAAGGTACTAGAGGCAAGATAGCCCCAGAAACCTGGGATAGAATCAAACATGATATGGTAAAAATAAATAAATAAATAAATAAATAAATAAATACATACATACATACATACATACATACATACATACATACATACATAAACAAATGAGATAACATCAATGAAATGATTCCAATGATGTTCTGCTATACTCATACATTGATGCCTAGTCTGTTTGTCATGAGAGAGATTTCACCCAGCAATTGATGGATACTAATGTACAGTTTGACAACCAAATATGAGGCAGAGTTTGGTTAATCCTGTCCTGTTGTTGATTCTTGTGTTTGTAGTCTCTGTTCTCTTTACTATGTTTTTCTATCAACAGGGTTGCTTCCATTTATATTTTCTTTATTGCTTCTACTTCCATTTTTAGATCTTGGACTGTTTTATTCATTTCCTTCACTTTTTAATTTTTTTCCTTTTTTTTGGAATTGGTTTGTTTCTTCTTTAAGGACTTCTACCTTTCTACCTGTTTGATTGTGTTTTCCTATATATATTTAAGGGAATTATTTATATCTTTTTTTTCCATTTTTTACTAGGTATTTAGCTCATTTACATTTCCAATGCTATACCAAAAGTCCCCCATACCCACCCACCCCCACTCCCCTACCCACCCACTACCCCTTTTTGGCCCTGGCGTTCCCCTGTACTGGGGCATATAAAATTTGCGTGTCCAATGGGCTTCTCTTTCCAGTGATGGCCTACTAGGCCATCTTTTGATACATATGCAGCTAGAGTCAAGAGCTCCAGGGTACTGGTTAGTTCATAATGTTGTTCCACCTATAGGGTTGCAGATCCCTTTAGCTCCTTGGGTTCTTTCTCTAGCTCCTCCATTGGGAGCCCTGTGATCCATCCATTAGCTGACTGTGAGCATCCACTTCTGTGTTTGCTAGGCCCCGGCATAGTCTCACAAGAGATAGCTACATCTGGGTCCTTTCAATAAAATCTTGCTAGGGTATGCAATGGTGTCAGCGTTTGGATGCTGATTATGGGGTGGATCCCTGGATATGGCAGTCTCTACATGGTCCATCCTTTCATCTCAGCTCCAAACTTTGTCTCTGTAACTCCTTCCATGGGTGTTTTGTTCCCAATTCTAAGGAGGGGCATAGTGTCCACACTTCAGTCTTCATTCTTCTTGAGTTTCATGTGTTTAGCAAATTGTACCTTATATCTTGGGAATCCTAGGTTTGGGGCTAATATCCACTTATCAGTGAGTACATATTGTGTGAGTTCCTTCTACCTTTCTACCTGTTTGATTGTGTTTTCCTATATATATTTAAGGGAATTATTTATATCTTTTTAAGGTCCTCTATCATCTTCATGAAATGGCATTTAAAGGTAACATCTTGCTCTTTTGGTATGTTAGGGTATCTAACGCTTGGTGCAGTAGAATAGCTGGGTTCTGATGGTGCCAAACTTCATTGGCTTCTATTGATTATGGTCTTGAGCTTGCCTTTTGACATCTGGTTTTATCTTGTGTTAAATGGCCTGGATTGGAGTAAGTCTCTGAGGAGACAGTTGAAGCTGTGGCCAGAGTTAGAGCAAGTGTCCTGGGAAACAGCCAGTGATGTGTCTCTGCTTAGATCTGGCCTCCCAGGAGACAGGCCAATCTGTGGGTTGGTGGGGCAAGCTGCTGATAGAGCAGGCAGAGCTAGGAACCATAATGGAGATGAGACCCAACTGGGCTGAACAGAACCCATGTTTGCTGGTCTCTGGGCATCCAAGACATTGTGAGGTTGGGGGTACAGTTTTCACCTGAGGCCCTGGCTAGAGCAGTTCCCCTGGGAGATAGGCATGGTGGGGGCAGGGAGGGTTCAGTTATTCCTATCTGCCATGAGTGCACATAGAATTTCAGATAGCAAGGGAACATAAATGTAACTTTTATTTACCTGATGTAAATGCCATCTTGGAGACTTACTGATGAATAACTCACCTTTTCTGACTTTCTGAATTCTGCCTGGCTGGATCAACTCAGTTATTCTGTGCCAAACGTCTCTCTAAGAAGACTCACACAAACTGGCTTCTCTCAGCTTTGGCCTCAATTGTTCTCCTTCTCCACAAATGAATTATGACAATCTGTTTTGATCTCTGGCTCCTTATTCTCTGGATTGTTCTGTCTTCACCAGTGTCTACCTTGCTATCTTCATAGTCTTCCTCTGGAAAACTGTCCCAGTAAACTGCCTACACACACTACATGACAAATTTCTTTCTCACTGCTCTCAATCAGCCTCTATTCCATGTATTGATCTCTTGAGAATTGGGCATATCTTATCTCTGACTTATTCTGTGAAGTCTTTCTTTAATTCAACATTTTGTCTGCCCCACCACTAGTTGTCACTTTCAAACATAGGTGCTTCTTTCTAGAAACTAACCTTACCTTAATTGTTAGGGAATAGAAGTATGCATTAAGAGTATATGTGTATCTAGCCAGATCATGCTTTAATCTGGAGTGTGTATGCATTCCTGAAAGAACAAAAAACCTAGAAGGTCTTTGGATCTGATCCCTTCTCTGAGAAGCTATCTTGTTGAATTATTATTCCTTTACTGGAGGCAGTTCTTTACTGAAAACCAGTAGAGGAAATGCTAGTCTCTGAGAGAGGGGACAAGTTGGGGGAGGGGGGAGGATGAGAGAAATGAGGGATGGGAAATGACTGTGGGAATGTAGTTTATGAGTGAAGAATAGTTAAAATAAAGAAGAAATATTTTGTACTTAAATGAAGATGAAAGGGCTGGAAAGTTGACACACTATCCCAAACATACCTGTTATATTAACATAAATAATTTAGTAGTATTATGGTGCAAAGTTTTAGGTAACAAAATAAATTCTCTAAAAGTAAACAAGGACATAATGAATGAATTAATATGATTCTCAAATGTAATGAGGATAATCAGAGAAAAAAATCAAATTATGATATTAGTAGGATTATGAGTATATTCAGTTTTATAATGTTATGACATATGTTTTATCTTTGATTATCCTCATTACATTTGAGAATCATATTAATTATCCATTATGTCCTTTTTGTTTTGATTCTTTCAGAGATTTCTACTAATTATAAATTAGGTCAGTATCTGACTGTAAATAATGATATTTGAGAAAATCAAAAAAACTTAAGATAACTTATGAATAACAACTTAAATCTGCATTCGATGCCAATTTAAGCATCATATTGGGGAAATTAAAATAATAAAAATGTCAAGGCAAAGGAAAAGGTGATAAGACAAATCATCACCTACTGATTGCAAAAAAATCTTCACTAAACCCACATCCAATAGAGGGCTAATATCCAAAATATATAAAAAACACAAGAAGTTAATCACCAAAAATCAAAAACAAAAAACAAACAAAAAAACAAGCAACCGAATCAAAAATTGGGCTATAGAAATAAACCAAGAATTCAGAACTGAGGAATTTAGAGTGGCTGAGAAACACCTTAAAAAAAAAAGTGTTCAAAGTCTTTAGTGATCAGAGAAATACAAATCAAAACAACCCTGAGATTTCACCTTATACCAGTCAGAATGGCTAAGATCAAAACCTCAGGTGATAACACATATTGAAGAGGATGTGGAGAAAGAGGAACACTCCTCCATTTCTGAGAAAGAGGAACACTCCTCCATTTCTGGTGGCATTCCAAACTGGTACAACCACTCTGGAAATCAATCTGAAGGTTCCTCAGAAAATTGGAAATATATCTACCTGAAAACCCAGCTATACTACTCTTGGGAAAATACCCAAAAGAGGCTGTACCATTGCCAAAGGGGCATATTTTCCATTATGCTCACAGCAGCCTTATTGGTAATAGCTAGAAACTGAAAACAACCTAGATGTCCATGACAGAAGAATAGATATGGAAAAATGTGGTTCATTTACACAATGGGATACTACTCAGCTATAAAGAATGAGGACATCCTGAGTTTTGCAGGCAAATGCATGGAACTAGAATATATCATTCTGAGTGAGGTAACTCAGACCAAAAGGACATGCATTGTATGGACTCACTGATAAGTGGATATTAGAGAAAAGAAAAAAAATAAACACACAAAAAAAACAAAAACAAAAAAAAAACAACAACCAAAAAACAGAAAGAAAGAAAGAAAGAAAGAAAGAAAGAAAGAAAGAAAGAAAGAAAGAAAGAAAGAAAGAAAGAAAGAATCCATACAGCATACACAAGATACAATCCACAGAATTCAAAATGCTCAACAGGCTGAAGTGCCCAGCAGAGAACACCTCAGTCCCACTTGGGAGAGAGAAAGAAGCAGTCACAATTGGGGAGGGAGGGACTTGAGAGAGAAAGTTGATGTGGTGGGGGAACTTGGGGGGTAGAGGAGAATCTAGTCTGGTATTGGGTGAGGGAAAAGGACTGAAGTCCTGAGGGTCAGTAGAAAGAAAACAAACATACAACCTCAGGAAATAGGTTGTTGGGAGTTCCACCTAGACTGTACCAGGAACCTGGGGGGTGAGAAACTGCCAGAACTCATAGGAAGGGACCTTTGATGAAATGCCCAACAATAGGGAGAGGAAACTTATCGAGCAGGAAGATAGGACATCAAGTGAGGGATGGGGTTGCCATCCCACACTCACACCTCTGACCATAATTGTTCCCGTCTGAAAGAATTACAAGGATAGAAAAGGAGAGGAGCCTGAGAAAAAGAAGGTCCAGCGATAGGCCCAAAGTGGGATCCAACTCAAGGGGAAGTCCCAAGGCCTGACATTATTACTGAGGCTATGAAACACTCACCAAAAGGGATCCATCATAACTGCTCTCTGAAAGACCCATCAAGCAGCTGAAAGAATCAGATATGGATATTTGCACCCAATCTATGGACTGACCCCTGTTGTTGAGTTAGGGAAGGCTGAAAGAAACTGAGAAGAAGGGTGGTTCTGTAGGAGGACTTCAGTCTTAATTAATCTGGATCCCTGAGATCTTTCAAACACTGGGCCACCAAACAGACAGCATACACCAGCTGATATGAGGCTCCCAACGCACATACAGTAGTGTACTTCCAGATCTGTGTTCATTCAGAAATGATGCACCCACACCTCAAGAAACTAGAGGCCTCAGGGTGTTTAGAGGTCAGGTAGGGTGGGAGTAACCACGTGGAGACAAGGGGGTGGGGTGGAGGTGTGCGATATGGAGCAGTCGGAGGGTGGATGGGGAAGGTTAGGGAATAGAATATGGAGTGTAAAAAATGATTTACATACAAAATGAAATTTAAAAAAAGAAAAAAAAGGAAAAAGGAAAAAGAAAGAAAGAAAGAAAGAAAGAAAGAAAGAAAGAAAGAAAGAAAGAAAGAAAGAAAGAAAGAAAGGAAGGAAGGAAGGAAGGAAGGAAGGAAGGAAGGAAGGAAGGAAGGAAGGAAGGAAGGAAGGAAGGAAGGAAGGAAGGAAGGAAGAGCAACTTCCAAATTCATCTGGAATAACCAAGCCAGGATAGTGAAAACTATTCTCAAAAATAAAAGAACTTCTGGGTGAAATCGCCATCCCTGACCTCAAGCTGTATTACAGAGCAATAGTGATTATAAACTGTATGGTACTGGTACAGAAACAGGCTGAAAGATCAATGGAATAGAATTGAAGACCCAGAAATGAACCCACACACATATTATCACTTGATCTTTGACCAAGAAGCTAAAACTATCCAGTGGAAAAAGGACAGTATTTTTAACAAACGCTGGTTCAAGTGGCAGTGAGCATGTAGAAGAATGCGAATCGACCCATTCTGATCTCCTTGTGTAAAGCTCAAGTCTAACTCGACCAAGTAACTCCACATAAAACCAGATACACTGAAATTTATAGTATTCTAATATGTGTAAACATTTCCCTATGTAGCTTCTATAACTTTCACTATTTTTATTTAGTTTCAAATATTTGTTTCATTGTCTTGTCTTTCAAGATTTCTATTTTAATTTGTCCTTTTATGTGGGAAGCCACATGTGCTGTTGCAGGGTGGCGCTGGCTTCTGCTGGCCACCACACATACATAGGCAATAAAGTTCTTTTGCCAAGATGAGGTTTTGAGAATTAACCAAAATTAACCAATCAGATGAGAGACAAGTTAACCAATCAGTTGAGAGACAAGTTAACCAATCAGATGTAGGAATGCAAATGAGGTGGTAAGCATAACCCAAGCACAACCAATCCGGGTGTGAGACACGCCTCTCCTAGGCCTATATAAGCAGCACCAGTTCTAGGCTTGGGGTCACTTTGCCTCTGCAATCAAGTTCTCCCAATAAACGTGTGCAGAAGGATCCTGTTGCAGCTTCTTTCTTGCTGGCCAGTCGGGCGCACACAAGAAGTGGTGCCGAAACCCAGGAAAAGAAACATCTTCAGGCACGAGTGAAGACCCCCTGCTACAGGGAGGATTCAGAACTGCATCGCGGGGAAGGAGCAGTTAATAAAGTGTTCCCATAAAAAAGACTGCTGAGAAGGATCTGGCGTGGATTCAGAACTCTTCAGCTGGGGAGCAGTGGCACTGGTAAGTCTCCCAAATTGATCCCCGGGTTAAAGGGGGATATGTTTTTTAAGAAAAAGGAAAAGGGAGGAAAAATAAAAGGAATCAGTGATAAAGAAAAGGAGATAGTGAAGGAAAAGAAAAAAGAAAGGAAAAGAAAAGAAAGAGGAAAAGAAAGGAAAGGAAAGGGAAGGGAAAGGGAAAGGGAAAGGGAAAGGGAAAGGGAAAGGGAAAGGGAAAGGAAGGGAAGGGAAAGGAAAGGAAAGGAAAGGAAAGGAAAGGAAAGGAAAGGAAAGGAAAGGAAAGGAAAGGAAAGGAAAGGAAAGGAAAGGAAAGGAAAGGAAAGGAAAGGAAAGGAAAGGAAAGGAAAGGAAAGGAAAGGAAGGATTGAGACGATAAGGTTCACGGCTTTGGGACAAGTTAAGGTTCATGAGTTATGCTTTTTTCTCCCATTGACCCTTTGTGGGTAGGTCTGATAGTTTTGGTCTTGTTTGTTATGATATATGGACTCTGTTACTGTTTGAAACTGTGTGTAGAGGCAGTCAAGACAGGTCAGAAAATCCTTACAGAGCAACAAGAAAGTATGTCGGAAGAGGAGAAGGGCTTAAAAAGAAAAAAGAAAAAGAAAGGAGACACAGTGTTATCAGGTGGACAGAAAGGACAAAGCAAAAGAGCCGAGGCAGAGGACGAAGGTGAATTAGCTTCTGCGCCCCCTCCCTATGCCTCCTCAGCAGCTGCCTATAGGCGGACCTTCTGTCCGGAGGTTTGGAGAGAGGTTAGATTCTCCTTGCTGGGATGTCCTATTTTCACCAACCAAGCAGGGCAGAGATATCACGAGCCTCTGGATTTCAAAGTAATCAGGAATTTGGCTGAATAAGGCTTAACTGCCTCCTATAATGTGGCTCAAGTAGAGGCCTTGAATAGACACTGCATGACACCATCTGATTGGGCAGTCTTGATGAAGGCATGCCTTTCACCTGGGCAGTATTTAGATTGGAAAGCCTTCTTTATTGAATTTGCAAATGAACAGGCAGCAGCTAACTCTGCTGCAGGAAATCTGGCATGGGATAGGGATATGCTGCTTGGTCAAGGTCGCTTTGCACAACAGACAGGATATCCAGTGCAGGTGTTTGAGCAGGTGAATCAGATTGCCATAAGGGCATGGAAATCATAGCCCACTGTGAGCGTCCAACTTGCCAGCAAGAACGAAGCTGCAACAGGATCCTTCTGCACACATTTATTGGGAGAGCTTGATTGCAGAAGCGAAAAACCCTGAACCCAGAAATGGTGCTGATTATATAGGCCTAGGAGTGACGTGTCCATACCTGATTGGTTATGCTACCAGTACCTCATTAATATGCGTTGAGCCAGGCAGTGACTCAGCAAAAAAACTCTTATGCACATGCGCATATTGTTTACCCATAATCATGGGCGGTGGCCGGTGGTAGCCAGCACCATCTTGTAATGGCATTTGCGGCTTCTTACAGCCCACCAGTGTTGATGGTGTTGCAGAACTCCAGAGAGACAATGAGGCACTGAATCAAGTAAGAGAGGAGCGCTCTCAATTGGTTTGGGAGAGAGGGTCTGTTTGTGTTTACTCAGGATCATCGACAACAGCTGCAGGTCCCAGAATGGCTGACCAGAGCAATTCAAAACAAGTGGACCTGTGAGGACGTTGATGTTCCTGTGGCTGGAGGTGCTCCCGTTAGTGAGAACTGAAGAGCTCTGTGTTCCTGAAACCATGCCGTTGACACATTCAGGTGTTTCCTCAATTCTTTACATCTAATGCCAGATTTTAAGCCTTAATGGAACTCGAATAGAACCCATCATTGTTGGCAATTTTACCTCTTGGCTTACCTCTGCTTTTTCTTACTTTAAGGAATGGGTGGGAGTGATTTTGTTTGGTGCTGACATATGCTGTGGACTGGTGTTCATGCTCTGGTTGGTATGCAAATTCAGAACCCAACAAAAACATGACAAGATGATTATAACTCAGGCACTTTTAGCTATTGAAAACGGCGCCTCCCCTGAAGTTTGGTTATCTATACTCAATAATTAGTCGGCATCTGAGTTCTCTGCTCTTGCACCCCACAGATTTATGAATCCATTGCACTGGGATGAGAGAGACTCAACGATCATTGATCAGTCCTTGCACATCACTGAGGTTTCCTCATTGCACGTGATAGGGTGATCATGATTTCCCCACTAATTCATTTTTAAAACTTGGCTGGCCTCCTTTGTAGAGTTCGCTCTAGGTCATTTAGCAGTTACTGTCACAGCACTGTGGTATCCAGAGACGGGCAACTTTCCTCATGCACAGACCAACCTAAGACACAGGACCCGGTGGTGATAGGGTTACCCTATGACAGGTAAGGCTGTGACATTAGAGGAACGACCTAAAACAGGAGTCACGGTGGATGGACATAATTGCACAGGCCTAGACCAGCCACATTTTATTAAAACAAAAATGGGGAGATGTGGGAAGCCACATGTGCCTTTGCAGGGTGGCGCTGGCTTCTGCTGGCCACCACGCATACATAGGCAATAAAGTTCTTTTGAAGATGAGGTTTTGAGAATTAACCAAAATTAACCAATCAGATGAGAGACAAGTTAACCAATCAGATGTAGGCATGCAAATGAGGTGGTAAGCATAACCCAAGCACAACCAATCTGGGTGTGAGACACACCTCTCCTAGGCCTATATAAGCAGCACTAGTTCTGGGCTTGGAGTCACTTCGCTTCTGCAATCAAGCTCTCCTAATAAACGTGTGCGGAAGGATCCTGTTGCAGCGCCGTTCTTGCTGACGAGTCAGGGCGCACACAAGTCTTTTATTTCTTCATAGTTAATTTATGTGTATGTATGTTGCATATAAATGTGTGTGAGACTGTTAACATATTGTTCATGTGATGGTTGAGACCAGAAGTTTAAGTCAGGTATCTTCCTCCATGTCTCATAATCTTAGTATGAAGGAAGCTTGTCTTGCTAAGTTTGAAAATAATTGATTGTCTAGGTCTGCTGTCAGAAACCCCCAAGATTACTCCTGTGTGTTCCTACCTTCATAGAGACATTAAACTTGCATTGCCTTTTCCAGTTCTTTTCTTCTTCTGGCTGTTGGTGGTTTGAAATCAGGTCCTCTTTCTTATCCAGTGTAGAAGTTAGGCTTGGTTCTTCCTCCTAGCACCATACTCTGAAAATTAAGACTCAAACTCAAAAGATATTTATAAATACCTTGACCATAGAGCTATGTCCTTATCTGGTGAGATTGTACCTAAAAATTAACCTATTTATTTTAACCTACTCTGCCATGTGGCTTGTTACCTGTGCTTATGTACTATACATGTATCTTATGTCACACCTTCCTGGGTGTATCTCCCATGCCTGGCTCTCTCCCAAAATTCCTTTTGTCTTCCAGAAGTTCACCTATTTCCTGCCTCAGTCATAAGCCATTAAGTTTATTACTGAGTGTTGACACATCCATACAGACTTAAGATACTCTTTCCAATATTCCAACTCAATTCTTCACCGAGTTAGAAAGGGCAATTTGCAAATTCATCTGGAGTAACAAAAAACCTAGGATAGCAAAAACAATTCTCAATGGTAAAAGAACCTCTGGTGGAATCACCATGCCTGACCCTCAAGCTGTACAACAGAGCAATTGTGAAAAAAATACAAAAAAAAAAAAAAAAAACAACAAAAAAAAAAACCTTGCATGGTACTGGTACAGCTCAGCACAGACAGGTAGACCAATGGAATAGAATTGAAGACCCAGAAATGAACCCACTAACCTATGGTCACTTGATCTTTGAAAAGGGAGCTAAAACCATCCAGTAGAAAAAGGACAGCAAATGATGCTGGCACAACTGGCAGTTATCATGCAGAAGAATTCGAATTGATCCATTCTTATCTCCTTGTACAAAACTCAAGTCTAAGTGGATCAAGGAACTACACATAAAACCAGAGACACTGAAACTTATAGAGAAGAAAGTGGGGAAAAGCATCAAAGATATGGGCACAGGGGAAAATTTACTGGACTGAATAGCAATGGCTTGTATGTAAGATCGAGAATCGACAAATGGGACCTCATACAATTGCAAAGCTTTTGTAAAGCAAAAGACACTGTCAATAAGACAAAAAGGCCACCAACAGATTGGGGAAGGATCTTTACCAATCCTAAATCCAATATATATAAAGAACTCAAGAAGTTGGACTCCAGAAAATCAAGATATTCTCTCAAATATGCAGTAAACACATTACTACTGAGACAACTTCACAACCCTTCCATTCCTTCATTTTGAGGAAGGTATTTCTTCCTATTTATTTTCCAATTACAAATCATTACACAGACACATCTCTTGATAACTTTCATTAGATGTAGGCTTCACACAATTTATATATTATAGAATAATTTTTACTGTTTATTTGAATTTATAACTTTTGATATTTAGAGTAATAATTCTTTTTTATTCAAGACAATTCAATAATAATATTGCTATATTTTCTGGAAATTTCTATTAGCTGTATATATTTACTCTTATTAATTAACATTTCTATTTTTTCTTTGTCTAATGAACGGAATAGATTTAACTGAAATAAAAACAGAAAGAAGGATGGTAGGTTTGAAGTTTATAAGGGTGTGTGGTTTGAATTGTAGGTACTCAATGGGAAACCTGTTTATGATTAAACTACAGTTAACAGTGAAAGGTCACAGTAATGGTAGCACAAATTTATCTGTTTGGATACTCTAGAGTGAACTTTTGCTTTCTTAAGTGAATACCGTGGAATTGGCTAAAATCTCTAATAACTGTTGTACTTTAAACTAAAGTATTTCCCTTTGTCATTGTAAAAATATTGCTTAGTGTCTTAAATTCAATTCCATAAATTTTGCTAAGGGAGTCCTCAAAAAACTGCAAAATGCAAGGCTACATTTCTTCTTTGTTTCATTTTTTGTTTGGTTCTTCAAACATGTATGCCCATAAATAACACACACACACAAACACACACACACACACACACACACACACACACACACCTATATCTATAGCTAATCATCTCTACCTCATCTCTGTCCCTGTCTTAATCTGTACCTCTATCCCTATCCCTATTCCTATTATATCACCTACCCCTACATCTGCATCTGCATCTACATCTACATTTACATCTACATCTATATCAATATCAATATAATTTTGGACATCTCTTTGTCAGGGCATCAGGAAAGCATATGCAAGCAGTAAATTACTGTGCTAACCTTAGTAAAACATTTTTCTCAGTAACCAATGACTAGAATAGCATGTCCATGCCTAGATAATTTACTGTATTTCATATGTGTGTGTATACTATGATAAAAATGTGACAATTGCATACCAATACTGAAACAATTTGGAGGAAAGAAACTATCAGTTACAAATCCTGATTTTGATTTTCTTGATATTATCCACTATATATACTTACCATATGTTACGTAGAAAGTGTTTCAAATTTTCATTCCCCACATGTTTCTCCATCATTACTGAAATTTATTGCTTAAGATGATTACCTCATTTACTTTATGGCTTTCTCAAAAGGGACAAGTAGACTTCTGATATAAAAGAATTTGTCTTTCTGGTTGGTTGATATTGTTGTTGTTTTTTGTTTTTGTTGTTGTTTTTTGTTTTTGGTTCAAAACCCCTTCAGCTCCTTCAGTCCTTTCTCTAACTTCTTCACTTGGGATGCAGTTCAATGGTTGGTTGCCTGTGAGCTTCTACCTCTGTACTATAAGGCTCTGGCAAAGCCTCTCAGGAGACAGCTATATCAGGTTCCTGTCAGCAAGCATGTCTTGGCATCCACAATAGTGTCTGCATTTGGTGACTGTATATGAGATGGATCCCCAGGCAGTATTTGGATGGTCTTTCCTTCATTCTCTGCTTCATAATTGTCTCCATATTTTTTCATATGTTTTGTTCCCCCTTCTAAGAAGGGACTAAGCATCCACACTTTGGTCTTCCTTCTTCTTGAGCTTCATGTGGTTTATAAATTGTATCTTGGGTATACTGAACTTTTGGTCAATATTCACTAAGTGCATACCATGTGTGTTCTTTTATGATTGGGTTTGCCTCACTCAGGGCAATATTTTCTAGTTTCTTCTAAAAATTTCATGAAGTCATTGTTTTTTAATAGCTGAGTAGTATTCTACTGTGTAAAGGTACTACATTGTCTGTATCCATTCATCTGTTGAAGGACATCTGGGGTTCTTCCTAGCTTCTGGCTATTATAAATAAGGCTGCTGTGAACATCGTGGAGCATGTATTCTTGTTAAATGTTGGAGCATCTTTTGGGTATGTGTCCAGGAGTAGTATATCTGGGTCCTCAGGTAGTACTATGTCCAGTTTTCTGAGGAACCACCAGACTGATTTCCAAAGTGGTTGTACTAGCTTGCTATCCCACCAACAATGGAGGGGTGTTCCACTTTTTCAACATCCTCGCCAGCATCAACCAGAGCTCTCAGGGACTAAACCACCAACCAAAGAGTAGACATGGAGGAGTCCATGGCTCCAGCTGTCTAAATATATGTAACAGAGTATTGCCTTATCTGACATCTATGGAAGGGGAACCCCTTGGTCCTGTGGAGTCTTAATGACTCAGTTTAGGGGAATGATAATTCACTGAGTCTGGAGTGTGTGTGTGTGTGTGTGTGTGTGTGTGTGTGTGTGTGTGTAGCACTCTCATAGAAGCAGGGGGAGGGGGTGGGGATTTCCAGGAGGGAAACTGGGAAAGGAGGTAACATTTGAATTTAAATAAAGAAATATCCAATAGAAACAAACAAACAAAGAATTTGCTTTTTTCTACGTTTAGTATTTTCCTTTTTTCTTTCCATATTTCTTTTTTTTCCAATTTTTTTAAAGGATTTATTTATTATCTGTAAGTACACTGTAGCTGTCTTCAGACACTCCAGAAGAGGGCATTAGATCTTGTTACAGATGGTTGTGAGCCACAATGTGGTTACTGGGATTTGAACTCTGGACCTTCGGAAGAGCAGTCGGGTGCTCTTACCCATTGAGCCATCTCACCAGCCCCCTTCATTTTCTTTCTTTCTTTCTTTCTTTCTTTCTTTCTTTCTTTCTTTCTTTCTTTCTTTCTTTCTTTCTTTCTTTCTTTTTTTTTTTTTTTTTGACTCTCCCAATTTCTTTTTTTTTTAATTTATTTTTTTCCAATTTTTATTAGGTATTTAGCTCATTTACATTTTCAATGCTAAACCAAAAGTCCCCCATACCCACCCCCCACTCCCCTACCCACCCACTCCCCCTTTTTTGGCCCTGGGGTTCCCCTGTACTGGGACATATAAAGTTTGCAAGTCCAATGGGCCTCTCTTTGCAGTGATGGCCGACTAGGACATCTTTTGATACAAACGCAGCTAGAGACAAGAGCTCCGGGTACTGGTTAGTTCATATTGTTGTTCACCTATAGGGTTGCAGTTCCCTTTAGTTCCTTGGGTGCTTTCTCTAATTCCTCCATTGGCGGCCCTGTGGTCCATCCAATAGCTGACTGTGAGCATCCACTTCTGTGTTTGCTAGGCCCGGCATAGTCTCACAAGAGACAGCTATATCTGGGTCCTTTCAGCAAAATCTTGCTAGTGTATGCAATGGTGTCAGCGTTTGGAAGCTGATCATGGGATGGATCTCTGGATATGGCAATCACTAGATGGTCCATCCTTTCGTCACACTTCCAAATTTTGTCTCTGTAACTCCTTCCATGGGTGTTTTGTTTCCTATTCTAAGAAGGGGCAAAGTGTCCACACTTTGGTCTTCGTTCTCTTGAGTTTAATGTGTTTAGCAAATTATATCTTATATCTTGGGTATCCTAAGTTTCTGGGCTAATATCCACTTATCAGTGAGTACATATTGTGAGAGTTCCTTTGTGACTGGGTTACCTCAATCAGGATGATGCCCTCCAGGTCCATCCATTTGCCTAGGAATTTTATAAATTCATTCTTTTTAATAGCTGAGTAGTACTCCATGTGTAAATGTACCACATTTTCTGTATCCATTCCTCTGTTGAGGGGCATCTGGGTTCTTTCCAGCTTCTGGCTATTATAAATAAGGCTGCTATGAACATAATGGAACATGTGTCCTTCTTACTGGTTGGGACATCTTCTGGATATATGCCCAGGAGAGGTATTGCAGGATCCTCAGGTAGTACTATGTACAATTTTCTGAGGAACCGCCTGACTGATTTCCAGAGTGGTTGTACAAGCTTGCAATCCCACCAACAATGGAGGAGTGTTCCTCTTTCTCCACATCCTCCCCAGCACCTGCTGTCACCTGAATTTTTGATTTTAGCCATTCTGACTGGTGTGATAAAACAAATGGATCTAACAGATATCTTTCCATATTTCTTAGTCAGGGTTTCTATTCCTGCACAAACATCATGACCAAGATGCAAGTTGGGGAGTAAATGGTTTATTCAGTTTACGCTTCCATGCTGCTGTTTATCACCAAAGGAAGTCAGGACTGGAACTCACAAGTTGATGCAGAGTCCATAGAGGTATGTTTATTAGATTGGTTCATCTGGCTTGCTCAGGCTGCTCTCTTATACAACAAAAGACTACCCATCTAGGGATGGTTTCACCCACAATGGGCCTTACCTCCTTGATCACCAACTGAGAAAATTCCCCACAGCTGGATCTCATTTCCCCAACTGAAGCTTCTTTCTCTGTGATAACTACGGAGAAGTGATAGCCTGTGCCAAGTTGACACACAAAACCAGCCAGTACACCATATAAAGTTGCTTATAAATTCTCATGTGTGTGACAAACTTGCATTTCTTTTCATGGAAATTTATTTTAATATTAATTAAATATTTGTAACTACATATCTTTTAAGTCCATTATCATCAAAGTGGGAAGCATGACAGCATCCAGGAAACCATGGTGCTGGAGAAGCGTCTGAGAGTTCTACACTTTTTTTCCCACAGAAAACCAGAAGACTATCCTCCAGGTAATCAGTAAGAGGGTCTCAAAGCCCATTTCCACAGTGCCACACATTTTCCAAAAAGGCCATATGTCCTAATAGTGCCACGATCTAGACCACTGTACTTGTATGCAAAGTAAACTGAATATATTTCAAAGCAAATTTACTATCTATTCTATAAACTACAAATAAGTGGTCATTAGTCATTTGCATATGTGTGTGTGTCTGTTTGTATGAGTGTGTGCACTCATTCATACACAAATAAGTGCAAATGCATATGTTGTCACTGTTTGGAAATACCAGGGCAGCCTTTGAATTTGAAATATTTTCACAAAATTTCATGATTTTAAAGTACATTTTCTGATATCAAAAATTCTTCTTCACTGGAAATTATAAGAATATAATTTACTTTCATTGTTTTCAAGTCACATATGTAGACTTCTTTCATTCCTTAAAACTCTCATCAACTAAAGAACAGTTTGATTTCATATATATCTGCTTAATGAGTAGATACTCAAAATTGCACATAAATAGAATTATTTTTCATATCTTCATTAGATGGTGAATGAGACCTGTTTCTCAATGATTGCCTATATATTGACCCTTGCTAAGTATGAACATATGGAAAATTGATAACTTCATCTCAAACTAAACAAAATCATGGATAATATCTCATTTTTCCAAAACTCTTGCAGTTATCAGCTAATCCTACCTATATTATACATTCACACTTACTCTGATAATGGGAAAAAATCTAAAATATTTTCAACCTTGTCTTTACCCTATTTCTTGTATACTCACTATTAAAATCTTTATACTTATTTAAATCACCATCAGTATTCATTCAGATTTCTGTCGGAGCCTTTTAGTCATTTTTCCTATTTCTCCCGATGTTACCTATGCAGTTAATGATTATACTAGCCTAAGTGATGCTGTAACAACTAGTCTATTCTTCTGATTAAAATCCCTCACAATTTGTTTCTCTGAAAGCAAGAGCTAAGTCCCACAAGCGCCTTATGAAGTGATATAGAAGCCTGCTACTCACCTTGTAACAAGCTTATTGAATCACCACAGTCACACTTTCCTTCATGTGTCCTGGATATGGTGCCGTCTTGAGCACACTGTACATTGCATGCATTAATCTTTGATAGTCTGTTTTTTTAAGTGATCTATAATTTTCCTCAAATGTTATTTCTTAAAATATATTTAATGATTTTTCATCCATTTTCTTTTGATCATATTTGACCGTTCTCCAAAATAGTCCTAGACATTCCCGATCTTCTTAACTAACCAAATTCATGCTCTCTCTTATACTGTCTTTCTCTTTCTCAAAGAAAAACAACACTAAATTTTAAGGAGACAAGAAATCTGAAGTATAACATCAGTAAGACCAGAAATTTAGACAAACAAAAGAGAGAAAAAGAAAAGAAAAATAAAAGCAAAAGCACAGAATGTGCTTTATGTTAGCCAACTAATGTTGTATGGTGGATATCAATCTTTGTTCTTCTTCCACATAGTTCCCTGGGCCTTGACAGCAGGGGTTTGGTTAGGAACTCTCAAGACTCAAGTACTCAAAATCATAACTCCTGTATAATAATACAATTATAGATTTTTTATTAATTCTATTAAAAGAAGAAGATTCTCTGATGCACATTGAGATCCGCACTGAATAGCAATGTGTCATTAGAATTCAGTTAATTAGAGCTTTTCCTCTGTTCCAATGACCGAACTTATTTCAGGTTCTTGGTCACTATAGTAGTCTGTATTATGGATTCCACCTCAGAGAGTCAGCTTTAAGTCCAATTAAAGGAGGAAATGATTACCTTCTCCCATGACCTTGAGCCACTATATCTTGCTGGCATTTTATTTCTGTTGGCCACATTGTTCAAAGTCTGTGATAGGATGATTGCTTTTCTTCTTCAACTACCATCATCTGTGGCAAAGGATTACATTATCTGGCACAAATGGGAGAGGAGCCCCTTGGTTCTGTAGAGGCTCAAGGTGTGTGTGTGTGTGTGTGTGTGTGTGTGTGTGTGAGTGTGTGTGAGTGAGCACCCTCATAGAAGCAGGGCAGGGGAAGGGATCGGGAGTTTGCAGAAGGAAACAAGAAGGGGAATAACATTTGCAAAGTAAATAAATAAAATAACCAATAAAAAGGAGAAAAAAAGAAAAAATATCATACAATGTAGTCTCTAAAATACTAAATACTAATTAATAGGTTTGTACTATCTAGTTTATAAAACAAATTGTTTTTAATGCTCTATAATATATATAGTCTGTATCTTCACTAATAAGAACTAACTCTCAAATTATGAAAAACAACCAATTATTTTGATAATGGTTCATGATTTTTTTTTTATTTGACTATGACCACTGACTCAGTGAATTATAAATCATTCCTTCTAACGAAGTTTGTAGCTGATGGGGTAAGATGTCTAGTTTAGGTATTGTGTCCACCAATGTATTGAGACTCTATTTAAATTCTTCTTTATATATGTACATATTCCATGAAGCTCTTATAGTGTATTTCCATATTACCTTTCTAAAAGCATTTATTGTTAGTTTTCCCTCTCTATATTTTTTTCCACTATTCTGCCACCTCCTCATCCCCATTTAGTCCTAATATTCACATTTCACACATATATACATGTATAGTTTTTGAGATCTCGCATATATACATATTAACATACATGTAACATGAATAGGAAGGATATTAAATGGTGTAAGGATTTCAATCAGAAATCAGCAGAAACTGCTTCATAAGAATCAAAAATAGGATGCATATAAAATGAATTATCAAGTGATATCTTCAAACGTGTCTACAGTTAATATGGTGTGACGCCTGAAAATTGACCATCAACTTTAAAATATGGAAAGAACTGGAGTCTAATATAAACCTGTTGGATACATTCAGAGAGCATACAGTTTGTAAAAATTCAAGAAGTGTCTGTGTGAATTAGCACTTCATTTAAGGCCTTCTCATTCTTAAACCTTGTTCGTAACTCTTGATAAGTTGACAACATATATTATAATTTTCTGTGTCCTTGTAGTAAGCTCAAATATGAATACTGCAATATTAAAATTCTTATGCTTTGAGATATTTCACAGCAAATAGGGCATTCTATGATAAATGGGTTTTATATGGAGCACTAAAGGTAGTTTTAAGTATAAAAGGAAAAGTTTCAAAATAAAAGGTGTACTATCACTATCCAGACATCCCTATGTCATCAAACTGCTAACATAAAACTATAACTACCACCTTAAACATCAGAAACATTACTTGGTGCCATTTGCAACAGAATCCTTCATAATGTGTTGGTTCTATTGAAAATTATTGGTTCTGTAGGAGAAAAATTTATTAATTTGACAAGATAAATCTAGTGTCATTAATGCTTCCTAATTCTGGAAAGTCAGTGGCCATAATTTATGTCACAAATATATCTTATTTATTACTCAAGGTATTAATTGGATAATAAACTAGATATGGGCTGTAACCATTAAAATCACCAACACATTTTGGCTGGTATTATTAGTAATCAGTTTTAATCTGTAAAATTTGATGTGAAATTTTGTAAAGAATTACAGCAAGCCTTAGCTGTCATTGTAATGGCATAATTTTAAGCATTAAAATTATATATAATAAAATATGATAGAATATTACTTTTCAACTAGTAAGATATAAACTCAGAAGCTAATTAAAGATGTAATATTTTAGCATATACATCACCTACCATTTTTAGCTTCCTTTTAAACTGGCATTGTCTAAAATTAAGGTATCTTAAATATTTTAGATGAATGATATACTTTGCTAGAATTAATATAAAATCAAAATGATTTGCAAAAGAGAAGGCTTGAAAAGTTTAATAGCCTTTATTTAAAATGTAGGAAGATTTTAATACTTTCATCAATTTGTTTATTAAAATCAACCCAGTCATTTCTGAGACCATGGTAATGTGTCCTTAAATATGTTTCAAACTTTAAAATGGGGATGATCTCTATAAGTGAATGCATGACTATTTTACTTGTATCCTTGAAGACTATAATGCCAGACTAATACATGTATTCACATAAATATCTAGTTTGATGTCTGAAAAATTTAAGACACATGGAATGTTTCTGGCTATTTAAAAAATAACTCTGAAGTAATATGATTTGGAATGAGTAAACTAAGATTACAAGATATACCCTCCGTCACTTTATAATGATTGATATCTTAAGCAACTGAGGCCTCCAATAAAACAGAAAGGAAGAGGATGCTGAAACTGCTTTTTTGTTTACAATTGAAAGGCATTTTCTGTTTTTGGATTCTAGTCCTCAGATTGCAAGGGCTTCAGACTCTGGGATTGATATCAGTGTCTCCTACCTCTGGGTTGAATGCCTTTGGCCTTCTTTTAACAGCTCCACCATAGAGTTTTCTGATTTGAAAATTAAAACTTGATTATACTTCTCACTTATATTTCCAAGTCCTTTAAAACTCATATCTCATAGTCTTATTTCAGATGTGACCCAGGCACCAAGACTGAGTGCATCTCTTGCATCCTGTGTCCTTGGAAGTCATATTGCATTATACTGCTCTTATTTCTTTATCTACAAAACAATTTAGTGATATACTTGTTTTCAGCACAGCCTAAGCAATTTAAGTGAAAATACTTGGGAGATAAAAGTAACAAAAATAAATGGCCATGGTTATCTCCTTTATTTCTATGATGAACACATGGAATTGATTTACTTCTCCAATCTAAAAGGAGATCTCCAAGTGCTGTGGAATTATACAATATATCATAGCCTCAATTATTTAGTCAATAACTATAATTCATAATTTGTATAAATATCTTCCATTGAAAACAGAATGCCCCTCCTTCATACAAATACACCTCTAGTTGACTATATACTTTTTGAAAAACATCATTAAACAACCCTTGATTTTCAACCTTTAAAATGGTGATGATCTTGATAAGTGAATAAATGTCTATTTTACTTATATTCTTGAAAACTATAATACCAAATTTATACATATAATTATTTTAAAGTCTAGCTGAGTGTCTTAAAATTTTAAGATACATGGAACCTGTCTCTCTTCTCCCACTGAATGAGGCTATGATTTTGGTTAAAAGATGAATTCCTGAAATATTCATGAGAAAAATAAAAATACAAGTCTGAATATTTTCTGAGTAAAGCACATTGTCTGTTAACAGTAACATATCTGTGAACTATACTTCATCCAAAGAAGTGAAACATCGATATGTATTTGGAATGAAACACTGATAAGTATTTGGATCATAAGAAGTAAAAAGTATAGATGTGTTATGTGCCTAAGTACATAAACTATTAATAAATCATCCCACAGAATACAGCACACATTTTTATAGATTACCCTCATTAAAACTTTAAAATAGTAATATCAGCCACCTATCCACATCTCCAACAAATCCCACAGATTCTCTGGTAATTCCTGCATTTGAGCCAACAACTCTTGTAAGCATTGCTTTGGAATTCTCTAGCTGCCTCAACTAGGAAAGAAGATAAGCAATCTTCACTCTCCTTTATCTCTCCAGTCCTCCAGTCTTATCTCCAGCTGAAACAGACCATGTCCTCTGGTCTTTCCCTCTCTGCTGCCATTCATAGGAAACTATACGGATCCCGGGGACACACCCTAATTTCCTCCCTTCTGTGGAACACTTCAGCAACCATATCTAATTACTCCATTTATCTTCTATTCCTATTACTGTGTCACTTTTTAAAAAAAGTCTAAAAATACATTCTACCTAGAAACTCTAGTAGCTGCATGCATCTACAGGCTTTTCCACTCATGCTCCAGACTAACAACTCGGAAGCTTATTATTTATTAAAACATGCCTAGGCCTTAAGCTAGGCTTGTTTGCTAACTAGCACATAATGTATGTAACCAGAGACATGGCAGACATGGAATAGTACAAACATCTCATGTCACATATCCTACTTTCTCAAAGTTCAGGTAGAAAATCTCCTGTGTCTGATTATTTCCCTGAGTTCTTGGTATGCCAGACTTTCTTCTTTCTTTTCTCTTCTCTTTCTCTTCTCTTCTCTTTCCTCCTCTCCCCTTCCCTCTTCTCCCCTCCGCTCTTCTCCCCTCCCCTCCTCTCTCCTCTCTCCCTCTCTCCCCCTCTCCCCCCTCTTTCTCTTTTTCTCTTTCTCTTTCTCTTTCTCTTTTTCTTTTTCTCTTTCTCTTTCTCTTCTTTCTTTCCCCTCCCCTCCCCTCCCTCCTTTCTTTCTCTCTCTCTCTCTCTCTCTCTCTCTTTCTTTCTTTCTTTCTTTCTTTCTATCTTTCCATTTTTATGTGTTATTTTATTTTATTATTCCTTTCTCTAACTCATCTGTTGGGAACCCCAAGCTCAGTCCAATAGTTGGCTGCTAGCATCTGCCTCTGTATTTATCAGTCTCTGACAGAGCCTCTCAGGAGACAGCTATGTCAGGCTCTGGTGAGCATGCACTTCTTGGCATCCACAATTGTGTCTGTGTTTGGTAACTGTATATGGGATGAATCCGTAGGTGTGACAGTCTCTGGATGGCCTTTTGCTTCAGTCTTTGCTCTACATTTTATCTTCACATTTGCTCCTGTGAGTATTTTGTTCTCCTTCTAAGAAGAACTAAAACACCCACACTTTGGTATTCGTTCTTCTTGAGCTTCATGTGGTCTGTGAATTGTATCTTGGTTATTTGGAGCCTTTGGGCTAATATCCACTTATCAGTGAGTGCATACCATGTGTTCTTTTGTGACTGGGTTACCTCACTCAAGATGATATTTTCTAGTTCGTTCTCTCTCTCTCTCTCTCTCTCTCTCTCTCTCTCTCTCTCTCTCTCTTTGTGTGTGTGTGTGTCTGTCTGTCTGTCTGTCTGTCTCTCTCTTTCTCTCTCTCTCTCTCTCTCTCTCTCTTTGTCTCTCCTTCTCTCTCTTTTGCTGGGTTCTCCCACATTCTAATCCTGCCTCAGATTACTGACCATCAGATTTTTATTGACAGGTAAAAGCTTCTAGTCATTATACAAGGTACTATGCCAGGCAGGATCTAAGGAACATAGTCTACCTGAGAAAACATGTAATATACTCTCTTAGGAAACAGAAAATTCAATAGACACTAAGAAAGGGAACAGAAAACCAGTAAAGACAAGACCATATATTAGTACATATTAGTATAATTACCCTAAACCTAAAGACCTAGATGGCAACTAAATACACAGTCAATAACAGTGCAGATGTGTCTCCACTTAAACTCAGCAAGCTTACTCCAGTGGGTCCTGAAGTGCAGTACAGCAGAAGGAAAATAGGAAGAATTCAGAATAAATGTCATAAATGAATATGTTAGTGGTCCTAAAATAGGGTATAAATAAATACATAAATAAGTATGGTTTTTAAAATGAATTGTTCAATTTTACCAAATGAGAACTCAAGAGCCAGATGCTGGGGTGAAAACCTGCTAGTTGAGGGAGGCAGGCAAATCACCAAGCTGACCTTTCTCCTCATTAAATGTACTAAGAGGGAAAAGCCAATTCTAATCCTCCACACTGTCTTAAAAATCCTACAGATTGACTGCCCCTACATTCTACTTCCTGTCCACCTCTTTATCTGTCCTCCTGACTTCCTCCTCTCAAAATCAAAGTTCTCAGGAAAGTTATCAGTATTACTACTTAATAAATGACAATGATTAAAACATTTTTTTTTACCCACAAACCTGCCAGTATTGATGATAAAATTATTCTAATTAATTTGTCTAGGCCATAATGCCAAACATCTATTTTAGTATGTGTTTATTGCATTTTTTATTTTAGAGATAAATAAGAAAATTGTTTCTTCCCTGTAAATATTGCTTTTATTTTCCTCAGATGGAGGGATGATGCGAGAACTACATTCAAGCTCTGTGAATACATGGCATGAGCTGAACCAAGAACATTTCTTTCTCTGTTCTAACTGTCCCTAGACCAAGGCCTGGAAGCTTCAAACCTCCTAACAATCTAGTCTTGTAAGATGACTAATTCAATCTGACTTGTTTAGGTTGCTGACTAAATTGCTTTGCTTGGCTTCATACTAACTTTGGCAATATATCCAAATCTGGCTTGTTCTCATTGCCTGACTTGTTCTGTCTTTACCCATGTTGAGCTTGTTCACTAAGTAGTTTTCTCTGTAAAACCAACCCACTCACCATGATACACCTGATACACTTATATTCTCTCTCTCTGCTCTTAGGTAACTTATCTCTCCTATGGTATTCTCATTTGAGTTGGATATACACTACGTTTCACTCAATCTGTCATATCCTTCTCTGATTTACCACTTGGTTTGCCCCTTAATTAGATGTCACTTTCAAACATGACTACTTAATTCTATAAACTAAACTTACCTTCATTTTTAGGCATTAAAGATGTGGATTAAGGGCATGTCTATATTCCAGCCAGATCACACTGTAATCCAGAGTGTGTCTGCATTTCTCCTGGACCATATTTTTGGATATGCTCCCTGGCCAAAGCAGCCATGTTTGCTGCATTAAAGTTTCTCTATCCTATCTGGGAAAAAATAGTTTGCTGTTCTTTCTTCCCCTTGCCCACATATGAATCCCTAGTTACTCACAATATTTTATTTGATATAAATATCTATGATAGGATAGGGATATTAGATTTAATCTCAGTCACTAATTCAATAAGAGATAGGGGATATAGTAGCAAAATTAAATTTAGTATTTGAAAAAAAACAAAAACAAAACAGTAAACCTCCAAGTATTGAGCAATTCTAGAAACAACAGTGCTTGGAGATTGGAAAACAACAGATTTTTAAAAGAACTGTCTGATTTGTAAACTGTAAGATGTGGTAAAAGCAATATTAGCTATGGTATTAGCTTTCTCAGTCATTTTATTTTATTCATGAACAGTTATATACATATCTAATTATTTTACTAGATTTAGGGCTTCTGTCTAAATTTAAGAAATTTACTTAGCTCAATCTCTATCAAAAACTGATCCCTCAAAAACTTAAGCTAGCTTCATTAGCATATTTGTGTTCTAAGAAAGCCCAGCTGTCTTCAATACTTCCACATGAATGATGAAAGTATTTTTATGAGGAAAGGAACTTATGAACCAATCTGTACAAAGGTTGAAAATTCTGCTGCAGACAATAAAACAAAAGTCAAAGCATAAAGGTTAAATTGGGTTACTAAAGATCAGCAAACAGGCTGAGGCATAGAAAATCAATGCAACATAATGCAAGTATATAAAGTTTAACCATATTTCTTATCTCTAGTTTTCCCAATGCATTTTGTTACTGTAGTCCCATTCTGTTTGAAGAGGTGATGTCACACCTAAAAAGAATGTTAATTTTTCTACCACATACACTTTATGTTTTATATCATTTGCCTTGAGACAAAAAAATAAATCTCAGCAGTTAGCATAGGTTGACCTTGAGCCCCTCCTCCCGTCTTCATGGTCACAGTACTGACATTACAAGTGGGAAATGCCCTCCTCACCAGTTACATACTGCAAATTCTATCATTTTCCCTCCAGTTTTTGTTTCAACATGGAAATCTGATAGCACAAACTGAACTCAAATTTTCTGAAAATCTTAGACTAGACTTAAACTTCTGAGCTCCTTGCCTCTACCTCCCATGTGCTATGGCTATAGCCATATACCACAACACTCAGCTAAATAATACAATTTTAAAACTAGGTACTAGAATCCCCTTGAATTCATTGATTTGTAAAAACAAACATCCAATTTGTGTAGTTATTCTTTAATGCATATACGTTCAGCACATAGTTATAAAAACATTTCAGAACTCACGGTATTTTGTCCTAAATAAAACAACAACTGTAAGTCTTTAGAAGTGAATAGTGTTATAACAATATAAAAGGCAAAGAAAGATATAGAAATAAAGAATGTGATCTCTGGGTTGAAAGGAAAACATTTCTTTTTTAAAATGAACCGTCAAGCAACAAGTATAGACAGTTACAGGCTCTTCAGTTTGCAGAGGTCTCAAGGCCAAGTGCCTTTCATGTTATCAAGTACCAGAGCTGACCTTAAAACAGATTTACAAAGAAGTCATCTTTTCTTTACAGAATTTTGAGTATTTATATTGTTTCACAACTTAGCCAACAAAATAACAAAGGCCAAATTGCCCTTAAAATTCACTTTGCCTATTTCAGCATAGAAAGGTTAGTCACAGAAGTAAATCTACAATTAGAAGGACAAGTATAATATTTTGAATGTGAGTTGAATACAATGAAACATTCCTTAAAGTGTACATGATATATACAAAAGCATATATACAGAACTTAACTGTTCACAACTTTTTAAAGGTGTTTGATCTAGCTACTAATTATTTGATAAGCATATTTATACTTGTATGTTTGAGTTTATTTAAGAAGAGACAAATTAAAACGATTTTTAATTCCATAAATGAATATAAAGACATAAAATGTAAAACATATGCACATACTTCATTAGTAGGAAGGGAAGGGTCTGGGCAGGAGAGATGGCTCAGCAGTTAAGAGCACCGACTGCTCTTCCAGAGGTCATGAGTTTATATCCCAGCAACCATGTGGTGGCTCACAACCATCTGTAATGAAATCTGATGCCCTTGTCTGGTGTGTCCTAGGATAGCTACAGTGTACTTTATATAATAAATACATAAAATCTTTCCCTAGAATTTCTGATCCTCTGTCTGCAAAAAGCTGCAATCACACTTGTAATTATGTAGTACTGGACTTAAAACCAGGACTTTATGCATTTTAGGTAAACTTTTGAAAAGCTGAGCAATATTGCACCCAACCAATATAGGTGGAAAAAGGTGCATGATAATGCCAAAAATATAAAATACTGGCAAACTATTAAATCACTTTGTAGTGTTTTAAGTTATAAATACTGATTTTCTTGTAGTCAATCAGGACTTCAGGTAAAGAAAGAGAAGTTTTGCCATGATGTAACAATTTATAGTACTTTAGCACTGTGAAGCCAAGTCTATGTGGTCACGAATTTATTTAAAAACATCAATCAATATTTAGAAATTTTTATTTATTGTCTTACACTTCTCTTTACTGTCTTATAACTTCTCAGTCAGGTTTGAATATGACAGTTGTTTTCTTTTAAATATAATTATATATTAACATGAATGCTAAAAAATAGTCTTGAAGAGTCTCTGAAAGTATTTGAATATTCATAAGTTCTTTAAAATACAGTGTTTACAAGATTTAGTTCTAGAACTGAAAGGAAAATATTTCTCTTAGCATACGGTGCATGCAATTTTAATACGTAGCATTTTAGATGAAAAATTATATAGAATAAAGTTTCAGATTATAGGCCAGAACAATCCCTGTGGGAACAGTTAGAACAAACATAATATAACACTACACAGTACTGTTGACAAATTCTATTGTTCACTAAGTAGTAATCTAAAGTCAAATGCCTCGTTTAACACAGTATATAAACAAAGTCACTTAAACATGTCATTTTGTCTGGCAGAAAACATCTAATACTATAATGGCCTAAAAGTGTGTAATTTTATGTTAGAAAGAAATTGTAATGCTTAGTTTGGTTCCTTCAAGTACCAAAAACATTCAGGTTACTTTGGGTCTCTTTATTCAAAAATAATTTTCAGAACAGTAAAAGGTGAATTTTATTTAATAACGATGTTTACAAATCATTAATAGTTTCAAATGACAGAAAAGCTCCATCTACTCGGGTCACTGACACTTGTCCAACGTTTCTATGCTTCTTACTTGATATTTGGATAGTGAGCAAATCTCTTGCCAGCAAGGCTTGGAATCATGGGTTAGGGCACAGTACTGCCTAAATGACATATAATGTAGTCCCTGCCTTTGATGGGCAGAACGACCGGACATTCAAGGCCATCCTCATGTGCATTGTTAAATGAAAGAAAAATGTCAAAAGAAGTTCAGTAAAATTATTCTAAATGGTGTGTATAGCCTTGTCTGTTGACTGTTAACATATTTGAATAATAAATTTCACCCTGACTCTAGAGGCTTTTCAGGAGTGGCTGTTGTATCACGCGTGCATAGGTAGATGGCAGAGAGGAGAGAGCCTATGTCTATGCTCAATGTTCTGACCTGGAAATATCTGAATGTTTAGTAATCTAATACTCCCTGAAACAAACAAACAAACAAATGCAAGTCTGAGTTGACCAGAGACAGAAATCTAACCCAAGACAATAGCAGTCCTGAAGGGCTCCCAAAGCAGGGAGTTCACATACAAGTCCTGACTGGGTCCCAAATCACGGAACAAATCAGACTAGAAGAATCCTAGCTGGGACTTAGGGCCCAGGGGGCAGGGGGGATGAGCATGGGGCCATACAGGCAGACCTGAGCAAGAAACGAGCACTAGAAGATGACCAGTCTCGTGCCACGATGCCCAGACAGACAAGTTACCAAGATTATCACCATTCTGTCACTATACAGGCTTTAGGAAGGAGACTAAGCTGGAGATGACCCCTGCTCAGAGCCACAATGAACGGGCACAGGGTATAACACTACAGAGACAATCCTGAGATGCCCCCAGACATTCACGGACCCTCATTACCACGAGAGGAGCAAGTAAGTGATGAGGAAAAGGAAGACGAAGAGAAACAAAAAGATAAAGGTACAATGAAGAGGCAGAACTGTAGAGTAGAAGGTGGTGAGGAACAGGTTGATGTATGAAATAGCAGGTGATATCACCTGGTATCGTAGTGGGAACATGGATGCTGTCATGGTACAGGTCTGGATCTATGGTCCTGTAGCAGCAGTGGTCTGTTAGCACTTAAAGGTTAGGTCTATGTCCATGGTCTGGGTTTCTGCCTGGGGATATGTTGGTATCTGAGGGTTGTACACTACTGGCCCCAACACTTTCCTGGCCATCATGAGAGAGCTGTTCCTAGAGACATGAAAGGAAAGCTAGCCCTTGCCTACTGTAGCATTTGGGAGAGTGAGCTCTGCACCTTCCCTGAGCAGCATGGTAGAGCTGACCCTGGTTGTGGGTTTTGCAGATGAACTGGCTCCAAGGTATGAGACTAAGTGAGCCAAGAGCCAGGCTAGTCCCTTGGCTGTTGCAGCCCTCTGAAAATTGGACTCTGCACCTCATGTAGCTAGCACAGAAGACCTGGAGACATATTGTGGGCACAGATGAGCCATCCAAGAGGGCATGAAAACAGCGGAGCTGGTTCTGCCCATTATTGGCTGCAGCATTGGTTGGGCCAGCCAGGGCAAGACAAGAGAGTCCACCTGACAGGTGTTGGGGAAGAAGAGCTGGTAAGCTGATGAGTTCAGATACCTCTTAGGCCCAGATACAGGGATTGGAATGAGTCTACTCCCAACATCTACCCCATTGACAAATATCTGAAATACATGAAGGAGATGGTCCTAAAGATCCAAAATAAAAAGATCCCCAAGACACAAAGTAGCAACATTATATCTGAGAGTAGTTCAAGGGAGGTTCTGTAATTGATAGTGTAGCAGAAGTCAGAGGCTTGTACTAGATTAAGAGCAGCACATTTCAATGAACATCTGCACTCAAAGAAGTCTGGACAAACTATATCAAACTTTTGGACACACTGTGACACATTACAGTTTCCACAGGAATGTTTCCTTTTCCTTGTTAGGGAGGGAGAGGTAAATGGAACTGGGTTCCTGATGTAAAATTTACAAAAATATAATGAAAAGTTTAAAAACAAATATATTATAACCAAAAATAATAAGTAAACTAATGTTCACTAAAGTTTACTTTTATCATTTCATTATTTACTATGAATGTGAATAGAAACAAATCCTTTCTATTCTTTAAGCTGGTTTTGTCAGAGTATATATTACAGTGAGAGAAGGGACAGTAAGACAAACATAAACAATGAGAAATTCTGCAGAGCTTATAGGCAATAGAAATAGGATGTCTGTATTCTATAATGATGTATATATACAGAGAGACACACACAAAGAGAGGCAGAGAGACAGAAGTTACAGCCCTCTAAACAAAGAGGGCAAAAGTTTGTAAACTGGCTCACAGAAATTTGATTTGTAAGTTCTGAAAATGCTAAAACACATCTGAATACCTATAATTTAATGAGTTACAAAATACGTCAGACACTAAGGGCATTAGCAACATCCCCTTTCACAAAACCTTGGAGGTACCATTCAAGTCTTAAGTTCTGTGCAAGGAGAATCTGTCTAAAAATAAAACCTAAGTTGATAAAGACAAAATTTAGTCAGCTGTAAAATTCCTGTCTGACTCAACATATGCTATCAGAAGTGTCTCTATGAAATGTTCATTTTAGGGTACATATACATAGCTTTTTCAGTTTCACCCAGGAGAGGATGGGGAAGGGGAAGGGGACAGGAAGGGAAGGGGACGGGAGCGAAGGGAGAGAGGAGGGGAGGGGAGGGGAAGGGAAACAGAGGGAAGGGAAGCAGAGGGGAGGGGAGGGAAGGGAAGAAGGAAGCAGAAAAACAGGGGAAAAGAAAGAATAAAGGAAGAAACAGAGGAAGAAAACAGCAATTATTAAAAAAAAATCACCTCAACACTATCAAGTATAAAGAACCACTCAAGTTGAATGTGAACTTTTATATCTAAAATGGCTTGAGTCAGAACTGAACACCAAGTAATACTCCCTAAACCTGCTTATTGTGGTATTTGTGGTTTTTTTTTTTTTCCTCCTTCATACGCATTCTGTAAACAGACTGGTACCACAATTAGGTTATTCCTTTTTGTGGTACTGATCAATCAGCATTAGGGTGTGCATTCAGTAAAACATCCCTGTCTGAATGAGATTGGTGCTTGTCTGGTTTGTGGAATGACTCTTAGAACAGAGCCTTTGGTGTGCTGACCAGGAAGCTTCCAAACCTCACGTTCCCCTCAATTATTGACAATGAACTCCACCAAGCCAAGTGGGCCCTCTGTAAGGAGATCAGATTTTTCTGTAACTGCACAGTTCCTTTTCTTTGTTTGGTCTTGTTTGTGATACTTTTTAAAATTACCCAAGAGTGTAACACCTGACATATTGTTTACTTAGGTATGAGGACAGGGAATGCTCTGACTACATGGGTGGCATATAAGACACACTCTTTGGAATTTGACTTGGTTGTGACTCTTCTGAGAGCCCATGCAGCAATGTATCCATCTTTTAAACGCAGTTTTTTTCTTTTATTTGTTTGTGTGTTTTGTTTTGTTTTGTTTTGTTTCTTCCATCTTCATTTTGTTTTTGTTTTGTTTTCATTTTATTCTTTGTCTCTAAATCCTTCACTATGGGACATCTGGATCTCTTTGAAGGGATATTAGGGTCTGTTCCTTCCCCTCCACTCCCTCTATTGATTCTCCTTAAAAATGAAGATCTATCTATGACTATTAGTTTGTTTAAAGTTTTATTTAATTCCTTGAGTGTTGCTCTGTTTCATGTTCAGAGGAAAATGATCACAACTTCATCTATTGACCATTAACCCTTTGACAATATTTTAACTCATTTCAAGAATTTTTATACAAGATAGAAGTCTCAATTGGGACAAGAAAAACTCAGGAACTGCCCTTGGAGCCCTGTACCTGCAGCTTGGACTTTAACACTGCTGGAGAAGTCAGAGACTTCTTGTCTGTAAGAGCTACTCTTTTTTAAACTTACATTATTTTTTTACTTACATTTCAAATATTATCTCCCCTTCCCAGTTTCCCCTCCACAACCTCCTCCACCCTCTCACCTCCTCCTGCCTCTATAAGGGTGCTCCCTAACCCGCCCACCCACTCCTGCCTCAGTGCCCTAGCATTCCTGGATCATGTGTCATTGAGCCTTCACAGGACCAAGAGGCTACCTTAAAGAGGAAAACAGCTGTTTGGCTTCTCAGCCTCTCTAGGAAGGAAGCTGATGTCTTGTCTTACTACTTTCTGTGACTATTAATTTTGGATTCAGTGGGTAGTAACATGCTTTTCCCTAGAAGTGAGAACTAGAATGTAATAAAATTTTGTCTGTCTATTCAAAATTTATAAGTGTACTTGGACACTCCATACTAGTTTCTGCCTAGTCTTAATTGTATACTTATATTCTGCATGTCTTTATTATAGATTATTGGTTTATAAGTTATTAGGGATAGTTGAAATCTGTAATATCTGTAGAATCTGTAAGAAAAAAGTTAGCTTAAAAGAATTAACTTAGGGTTGAAATCATTCTGGGAAACAATACATGGCAAGAGCCAGCCTTGGGAAACAGATCTCTAGACACAGTTTTAAATTGTGATAATATTTTGTATAATTCCTGTCCTAAAAGTTGGACTTATAAAAAGATATGATTTAAAACAACATTTCTTTAATGAGGTATTAAACTGCACCTTCATGCATTCACATATAAGAACTTCTCTTGCTAACAGTCAAATTCTGTAACAACAAAATAATGCACTTGATATATTGATTTTAGAAAGACTAGATTGTTTTAACTATTAAAATAGGGTTTGCCTTCCAATAATTATGGTTATGATCTATGATTTCACTTAAAAATGATACTATATTTAATATTGCAAAAATAACTTTTAAAAACATTTAAATGTATAAAGCTATAGGACATTTTAAAAATATTAAATATTTTATTATAATGTCTATTAATATATGGTAGTTATAGTAAAGGGGGACTTTTTAATGAAAATAACTATAATAGTGATGAAAACTATAATGACTTTAGAAAGTATAATGGACAACATCAATCAAATTATTGACCCATGAAGTAGATACAATTATGAAGAAAAATGCTCAGATAGTCTCTGATGGAGGCTATGGATCTGGTGATGGAAATGGTGGATACAGTAGCAGAAGGTGTAAAATAATACAGAAATGGACTACAGTTCTTAGCAGGAGACAGAAAAGGGAGTTGTCAGGAAAGTTGTAAGTTACATTGAGACAGTCATCTCAAATGTATTAGAGGAACTAAAAAAAATCTGCCATGGAAGGAATAAAGACCCATAGTCAGAAAAGTAACTACAGCTAAACAGGAAACAAGAACAAGATAGTTCTTGTTCAGGACTGTCATAGCCACAGGTATTGTCTAATGCAACATGTCAATGATATATGGATTCCTTATGTTTCTCATCTGTTGTAGCTTTGTCTTTTTGTATTTCTTTTCATTATGCCAAGTATATTGCTCTGTAAATTATGGTAATGATACCAGACATAAAATATTAAGGAATGTATTAATCTAAAAATTTTCAGAAGTTTGCAATATTAAAAAATTAAGAATCAATAGCTCTTGAAATCCACCCCTACCCCAATACCTTTAAGTTTGCCTGAGCTTTGGCAATGCTCCAACAGCCCAAGGAGCAGATTCAAGCTGCCACAGGGAAGTTCAAATTTTTTTCTAGTGACTTTTTGGTATAAATTTATGGGTTAATGTTTTTTTTTAATTTAATTTTGATATTAGAAGATTTTCAATTAAAACCTGTAACTCTTAAGGCTTAACACTAACAGGGACTGATAGTCTTAAAGGTGATCAAATTCTCTAATGTGTTCAGAAATATATTTAAAATCATGCTAAGTATTATGTGTTTAATTACAAGGTTAAAGCTTCATTTAGTCTCCTGTTTTATGTTTGTAAGGTACAATTTAGAGCAAATGAAAACTAGAAACAGTCTGTTTACTTCAGATATGGTAGGTAGGTCCTTGTCCTCAAACTAGTCAGAGATCTGGAGAATGTGGCATTTAATGTGTTTTCAACTTATCATTACAGAGAGAAACTCCTAAAACCTAATAGTGACCTAAGGTCTCCAACTAGATATGGGCACAGACAAAGGACACCACAAAGATTATGGTACAACTGCTCTAATGACTTATGTGCTATGAGGGCCTGGCCTGAGTTGTGGACAAACAGAAGACACTGGAGAATTGATTGCCACACATTGCTTTAGACAAAGTGAGGCCAGTCTCTCCCATGTGTGTCCTCTGTAGGAAAAGCCTCTTCATCATCTGGGCCTGAAGGCCAAAGACTACCTGTGCCCTTGGTACCATAGAGGCACTGAAGTCTGGGATAACACTCTAGATAATAAAATAGGGACTAATCTCTGTCATTTTCATTGATACCTTGGTCCTTTAGATTATAATTTATCTTTCTTCAATCTCTGGTCACATTAATGGCTTGTAGCTTAACAGCTCAAAGAGAAACAACAAGCAACTAGGTTCTTATTACCAAGGTAATCTACCACTATGTTAGTTCATTAGGCCATTCATTCATTCATTCATTAAAACTACTAAGCCTCTTATTAGACAGAGAAAACAGATTTGCCTTGATCACAGGCTTCATATTAATTGACTGTTCTCAATAATCAACTGTCTATGACTCATAACAAACATTGGATAAAAACAATGCAAAATTTAAATTTTATTTAACATCTGAATATCTAAACATATTTATGGGTCGAAGAAATATTAAAGCTTGATAAATGAAAAGGATGAAGACTAGAGGATATAAAAAATCTAGGATGATGCTAAAATGATTTAGACATTAAAATGTTTTAGATAAAAGATATTTAAAATTGATACATACAAGTTATTATTGATGGAGAGTCTAAAAAGTTGTATAAAATTGCAGGATCTAAGAAAATGATTTAAGATGTCAATAAAACAGAGACTGTGCCATATTTCTCCCTGCACATCCTATTGTTATTTCAATGTTCAGAGTTTTAACATTGATAAACTAATGGAGCAAGCTCAAGATTTCAAATTCCTTTTAGTCGTCTTCATTAAAATAGAAATTTCAATACAATGGTAAATACTATTATCTTCTTTTATAATCTAAAGTACACATAAGCTTCATGGAATACAAACAAACAAACAATAAGATTTGTATCCTCCTGCCACAAAGCAAATGGACACCAGATAAGTATATCTGCCTGTTCTTGAAAATAGGAGATCTCCCTTGCACTTGGGATTTCTTGCCTTCCCCAATTGCTAGACAATTTTAACTTATGTCCCTAGTTTGCATTATTCTCAGAAGATTTTTTCCCAGGCTGACAGACTTCATCCAAATATCTTTGGAGCTGCTGAACTTTGGACTTGCTGAAAACTAATTTTAACCTGTCCTGCTGATGTCATTGCTCCCTGTTTTTCAGCTGGATTAGCTAATCAGAAGCTTCTGATAAATGCCCCATTGCCCATCCTTTGACTAGCATTTTGACCTTCTTAGGGCTCTTTGCCCACATCCAAATATAAAAGGAAACAGTTACATAACTTGCCAAACGCATGAAATTCAAGAAGAACAAAGACCGAAGTGTGGACACTTTACCCTTTCTTAGAAATGGGAACAAAACACCCATGGAAGGAGTTACAGAGACAAAATTTGGAGCTGTGACGAAAGGATGGACCACCTAGTGATTGCCATATGCAGGGATCCATCTCATAATCAGCTTCCAAATGTTGACACCATTGCATACACTAGCAAGATTTTGCTGAAAGGAGCCAGATATAGCTGTCTCTTGTGAGACTATGCTGGGGCCTAGCAAACACAGAAGTGGATGATCACAGTCAGCTATTGGATGGGTCACACGGCCCCCAATGGAGGAGCTAGAGAAATTACCCAAGGAGCTAAAGGGAACTGCAACCCTATAGGTGGAACAACAATATGAACTAACCAGTACCCGGGAGCTCTTGTCTTTAGCTGCATATGTATCAAAAGATGGCCTAGTCGGCCATCACTGCAAAGAGAGGCCCATTGGACTTGCAAACTTTATATGCCCCAGTACAGGGGAACCCCAGGGCCAAAAAGTGGGAGTGGGTGAGTAGGGGATTGGGGGGTGGGTATGGGGAACCTTTGGGATAGCATTGAAAATGTAAACGAGGAAAATACCTAATTAAAAAAAAAGATGCAATGCTGGCTTACATGCTAAGTCAAGGAACCCCACTTTGACACACTCTTAAAAGGACCCCACTTTTAGATTCTGACCATCCTCTTGTATGTGAAAATAGATGGGATCCAATCCTGGAGTCATCATACTCATCTGAAGTTTGTGCCCTGGAAAGACCAGGACCTGGAGGTGTGATGGGTCAGCAGACAACACCCACAGGATCTGTTAAAAAATCATACTGGAAAAAACTCTGGAGGCCCAGCTCAGAAGCTGAGACATAAGCAGATACTTATACTCAACCACTGGACTGAAGTCAGGGACACTTATGGTTGAATTATGGGAAGGATTGAAGATGATAAAACGAAGAGCAACCCCATAGAAAGACCAACTCTTTTATCACAGTGCACTCCTGTGGCTTCATCCTTGGATACGACCTAGAATGAATGTTTTTCCTTGCTCAAATATTTGTGCCAAGCCTATTTCTGTTTTGAATGTAATTATGAAAGCTCATTTTATTCCTTATCATCGAGTCTTTAGTTACAATTTTATGAGGAATGGGTACATTCTCTTCTCACTTTATAATATAATTCTGACAAAACAACAAAAACCATCTCTTAAAATATTCATCCTAAAATTATTTGAATCAAATCAAGAATCCTATAAAATCATTAGTTAATCTAAGGAGCATTAAATCATGATATTTCATCTTTATATTCATCTTTTAGGAAATGTGTCCAATAGAGTGGGCCAAACCACAGGAATTATTAGACTATGTAATAGTGATAAGAAAATATCTATCAGCTGGAAGGAGCAATCCTGAGATGAAGTCTTTTGGGACCTTGCCTCTCAGAGATCACCCATCATAAGCCATGGAAAAATAGAAGACTACTTCCAGGAAAGTCACCTGCTATCCTTAGCCTCACCTAGTGGTTGCTGACCTTATTGCAACAGTCAGACCTCTCACAGAAATACCCTAGTCCCTGGCACCAACAGTCTTAGTCACTGTCCTATTACTGTGAAGAGACTATGGCCATGGATAGTTTTATAAATGAAAACATTTTTTTAGGAGTTTGCTTATAGATTTAGATGGTCAGAGCATTACCATCATAGCAGGGAGCATGTAGGCAATGGAGAAATAGCTAAGGCATATATCATGATCAGTAGGCAGAGAGAAAGATTTGGATTAGCTTCTGAAACTTCAAAGTATGCCTTCCCTCATGAAACATTTTCTTTAACAAGGCCTCATGATCTGACTCTTCTAATTCTATATAGGATGTCCAATCTCCTGTGACTAAGTATTCAGATAAATGAACCCATGGGGATTGTTCTTATTCAAACCACCACACTGGTCATGATTTTCAAAGAGAAGTCACTCTAGCTATACTATATTTTGTTTTGTACATTATTTTACATCCCATTTACACAGAAATAAAACCCTAACTAAGACTTAAGTAGTTTAATTAATATGTAACACCCTCGATACTATATTAAGTACTCCTTTTAAAAATATATTGCTTAATTGTACCTGAGACAAGAAAAGAGATAGGGCATAATGGTTAAAATCTTTGCCAAATATTATGAAGAGCTTGAACACTGAATTCTGCCATTAAAGACATAAATGATGTTACATAGACATGCTGCAGTTTCTCCTTAACATGGCATAGATTTTAATTGGATCAACATTTGCCCTCTATTTTATGCTAAGAATGAATGTCCTTTAAGGTTTTACTGTTTTGTTTCTCTCTTCCTTCCTTCCTTCCTTCCTTCCTTCCTTCCTTCCTTCCTTCCTTCCTTCCTTCCTTCCTTCCTTCCTTCCTTCCTTCCTTTCTTTCTTTCTTTCTTTCTTTCTTTTTTCTTTCTTTCTTTCTTTCTTTCACATCCCAGATTTTTTTTCCCCTCATGGTCACCCTCAGACTGTTCTACATCCCATACCTCCTCCCAGCCCCACCCCAATTCCATGAGAATGTACCCACCCGAACCCACCCCACCCTACCAGACCTTTATACTACCTGGACTCTCCAGTCTCTTCGGTGTTAGGTGAATCTTCTCTGACTAAGCCCAGATCTGGCAGTCCTCTGCTGTTTATGTGTTGGGGGCCTCATGTCAGCTGGTATATGTTGCTGGGTTGGTGGTGCAGTGTTTGAGAAATCTCTGGGCCCAGGTTAATTGAGACTGCTGGTCTTCATATAATTTAGTTTTCTTCCTCAGCTTCTTCTAGCTTTTCCCTAATTCAACCACAGGGATCAGTAGCTTATGTCCATTGGTTGGGTGCAAATATCTTCATCTGACTCTTTCAGCTGCTTGTTGGGTCTTTCAGAGGGCATAACCTCAGTAATAGTGTCAGGCCTTGCGACCTCCTGTTTGGCTGCATCACACTTGGGTCTGTCAATGAACCTTCTTTTCCTCAAGCTCCTCTCAATTTTCATAACTGCAGTTCGTTCAGACAGGAACAAATATGGGTCAGAGTTTTGACTTTGGGATGGCAACCCCACTCCTCACTTGATGTCCTGTCTTCTTGCTGGAGGTGGGCTCTATCTGTTCCCTCTCCCTAATGTAGGGCATTTCATTTAAAGTCCCTCCCTTTGAGTCCTGAGAGTCTCTCACCTCCCAGGTCTCTGGTATACTCTGGAGGGTCCCCCCAACCTCCTACCTCCAGAGGTTGCTTGTTTCCATTTTATCTGCTTGCTCTCAGGGCTTCAGTCCTTTTCCTCTACCCAATACCAGATCATGTTCACCTCTCCCCCAGGCCCATCCACTATTTTTCTCCCCCTCAAAGCTGCCTGTGCAGTTGTATTTATCCCATAGACAAACACCAAGTATTTCTCCCTAATCTAACCTTAGACCTTTTTATTCAGTTGAAACCATCTGTTTATCAGAAAGTCGGCATCTTAAACAAAGCTCTGTAATCCCATTTGTGGAGCAGACCACTACTTGAGAACACAACTTGAGTTTTCATCTCATCAATCACAAATTTTTGCAGATGTTGAGAATGAGTCAATACTAATATAGTTTGTCGAGTATTATGTTTTTTGTTAAAATTGGATATTTTCTTTATTTATATTTCAAATGTTATCTTCTCTCCCTTTTTCCACCTGGAAACCCCTATCCCATTCTCCCCTCCTACTGCTTCTATGAAAGTGCTCTACCACAAACCTACCCACTGACTCTTGCCTCCCCATCATGGCATTCTCCTACACTGGGGCATTGAGCCTTCATAGACCAAGGACTTCTCCTCCCATTGATGCCCATTAAGACCATCTTCTGCTACATATGAGGCTGGAGCTATGAGTCCTTTTAAACTTACATCCTGTACTCTGGGAACTCCATGAATGTAGTTACTCATATTACAGTTATTTCTAAAAAGCATATCTAGGAAAACTAACTTTAACTTATTAATAGACATGTTTCTTGAATGAACAAAAAATTATACTCTATTTTTTGGTCTTCTAATAATTTTACATATTTCACCAGTATCAATACAAAAGTAACACAGTGATGGACTTGTAAATTTTATGTCATTGTGAAATATAGTGAATAAATGCATAGTTCCAAAAAGAATTTCTTTTATATTTAAAAGACTGATTAATATTGAATGTTAGAACTTATGTGAGTAGAGGTTTTAATTTACAAGGAATAATTTGATTCATCTACCAAGGCACTAAAATTTTTAATAGAAGTTACTCTGTCATTATTACTCATTATTCATAGAGTGATATAAATGGAATTATTACCACAGAAAGGTTAGCATACATATAAATCCATTCACTAAAAATCTTGTAATTTTTAAACTTTTTCAACACCCTTTCTGCCACCCAGCCCCTAGGCATGTATTAGAATAAGACAGCATGTGATCACTATTCCACTTAGCATTAACAATTTAAGAAAGGCCAAATTGAATAGAAATTACAATTCACGTTAACAAATTCCCATTAGAAAACAATATACTAGACTCTTATGAATTTATATTATCTTCTTAAGTTAAAAGTGTATTTAAATGGAATCATTTATTATATAGCATATCCTTCTTTAATTTAACATTATGAGTGTATATATATTTCATAATAGTAGAACTGGAATTTATCCTCTGCAACTTAAACCACTAGGCTTAAGTGGATGAATTTTTGTTTGTCTGCATTTTTCAGCATTATAGAAATCACTTTTGTTGGGTGGTATCACTAAGTATATATCTTAACATTTTCCTATTACCTCCGATAGAGACATTTTGTTACCTCCTGTTTTGTTAGAAGCAAAGATTGTAAATCTGATTAAATACAAATATCACTGATATTAGGTATCTTAATGGGTAAAGAGACTCTATAATTTCAATGAAATTTTATCTTGCAGAATAGTGTGATAACAAAATTATAACTTAACAATTAGCAACATTAAGATTCCATTTCTCTTTTTAGTCTATGAAGTAGATGATGTGCTGGTTTGAATAAGAATGTCCTCTATAGGTTTAAATATTTAAATAATTGGTGCACAGTTGATGGCAGTATTTGGGTAGATTTTGATGGAGGGAATTTCATAGTAGGCTTGTGTCACTGGGTACAGAATTTGAGAGTAAAAAGACTTAGATACTGTTGTTTAACTAGACTTCCTTGTTTTCAGCTTGTACCCTTGGGTTTCTATTCCTGGCATAATACTTTTGCATTAGCATGATTCTAACTCTCAAGAACTGCAAGTTCTTTCTTTGTCCTTAGCTTGGTAGACATTTAACCCCTTATAAAACACCTCCATTCTTCGCAGCTGAAAACAGTTAGGCTCATCTCTAGGCAGACACTAGAATTTAAATAAAAACACATCCACTACCTGAGGACTACCTTTCTCAAGGGAGGGTCACCAGATATATAAGAAAAATGTCATGCATTACTGCCTCTCATCTGAGAATCCATGTCCAAATTATACCTCTGCCTCACCCCACTTTTCTTGCCTAACTTTCAAAGCAATGGGTCTCCCAATCCTTATTTGAGTATCTTTTATTTAACATCAATTATGATTGACACAGTACATAACAACTGGTCAGAAAATTAAATTGCATAATTTTCATTTTGAAAGAGAACACATATTCCTACCACCAAGTTCTCTGCTTCCCAAGACTCAAACCAAAAGATAGTGAAAAAAAAATCCATAGATGGTAGATAAATACAAAGAAACATTATCCTTTGGCTCTAGCTGAGTAGGTACATGTATGAATTCACAGAAGTTGTGGTAAAATGTACAAAAACAGCAGAAACCAATCCAGAAAAAATTCTAGCATTTAGAGAGGAGTTGGGTTATCAATCCCTCCTAAATTTGTGTATTTGTAGGCTATTGAAACATTCTGGGAGGAGTTTCACCAAACTCCAGTCAAACACTGCACAACCTAGAATATTTGGGCAGTACAAATTGATATTGAACTACTTAATTAAAAAGAAAATGATACAGAAAGTTGTTTGGTGTCCTGGATAGTATTTATGACAACTTGACACAAGCTAGAATCATCTAATGGGGGAACCACAGTTGAGAAAAAGGCTCCCTAACACTAGGTTACAGGCAGGCACAAATGCCCTTTACTTAATTAGTGATTGGTGTGGGAAGGTCTAACTCATTGTGTGTGGGGTTTCCCTTAGGCTGGGAGTCTGTAATTCTATAAGAATGCAGACTAAGCAAACCACAAGAAGTAAACTTGTCAGCAGCAGCCCTCTATAACTTCTGTCTCAACTCCTACATCCAGGTTACTTATTTGTTTGATTTTCTGCCCTAGATACCTTCAGTGATGAACATTGATGTGGAAACATCATGCTCCAAATTCAAGAGCACCCATGTTCATAAAAGAAACTTTACTAAAGCTCAAAACACACATTGAACCCCACACAATAATAGTGGGAGACTTCAACACCCAACTCTCATCAATGGACAGATCATAGAAATAGAAACTAAACAGAGACAAAGTCAAAAAAACAGAAGTTATGAACCAAATGTATCTAACAGATATTTATAGAACATTTTATCCTAAAGCAAAGAACATTTTTCTTCTCAGTACCTCACAATACCTTCTCCAAAATTGATAATATAATTGGTCACAAAACAGGCCTCAACAGATTGAAGAAGACTGAAAAATCCCATGGACCCTATCAGATCACCATGGAATATGGCTGGTCTTAAATTCTAACAAAAACAAATGAAAGCACACATACACATGGAATCTGAACAACACTCTACTCAATGATAACTTGGTCAAGGCAGAAATAAAGAAAGAAATTAAAGGCTTTTTAGGATTTAATGAAAATGAATACAAATCATACCAAAACCTATGGGACACAATGAAAGCAGGCCTAAGAGGAAAACTCATGGCTCCAAGTGCCTCCAAAAAGAAACTAAAGAGAACTTACACTAGCAGCTTGACAGCACACCTGAAAGCTCTAGAACAAAAAAAAATCAAATACACCCAAGAGGAGTAGAAGGCAGGAAATAATCAAGCTCAGGGCTGAAATCAACCAAATATAAACAAAAAGAACTGTACAAGGAATCAACAAATCCAGAAGCTGGTTCTTTAAGAAAATCATCAAAATATATAAACCCTTAGCCAGACTATCCAGAGGGCACAGAGACAGTATGCAAATTAATAAAATCAGAAATGAAAAGGGAGATATAACAAGGAATTATTTCTTAAAATAATTATTGTGTTTGGTGACTATTGACAGTTAACATATTAAAATAAAGTTCAAAAACCCACAAAAAAGAAATAAAAATCAAATTTCCAACTTGAACATTGATAAATCCTGACAAATATGACTATACAGGAATTTTTAAAGTCTTTGAATCATGAGAATAATATTGGTTGCTTTACTGCTTTTAATATGCTGAGAGATATGATAAAATTGGTATATGTGAGTCTGTACTTTTATTTACATTAATAAAATTTTATTTTAAAGAATTATGATTTTTATAGACAACATTAAATTTAAGCATAAACTTTAGTTTTCCAAAATTGTCTTTTCTAGTTTGCCAAATAATATATATAACTCAAGTCTGTGTTCCTAGGTCATTGTCACTCAAAATCACTCTAGAATAAAATCTCTCTTATTTCTTTTAAGATATATCTTTGGTTTTTATCCATACAGTGTTATTAGCAATGGCTACCTCAAAATATTATGCTATAAGACTTAAATCTTATCTCCTAAAATTCTGTTTTAAGGTTTCAAAGGGAATATGTGTCATTGATCATAGACATTTTATTGAAGTTCACAATGTTATATAATGACAACATTTGAAATGATATCACTAAAGATCTACTGTATAATCATCATATTAAAGTGTCATTTAATATAATTATGATATCCATTGGAATTTATTATTCTATAATGTCTTCTTATAAAGTAGTCTTCTAAAAACTATATTTTCCAAGGAAGTAGTGGTATCAATTAACCTAATCTAATTTTTTTTTGGAAAAGGTACCAAAATTAGGTCTTATATGTGTTATATCACAGAAGTATGATATAATTGATAAATACTAAAAAGAAATATTTTTTAAAAATATAGAGAGCCTCACTGATTTTTTTATGACTGTTGCTAGCAGCAGTAATATAAACTTGCATTATCAAGTAATAGTTTCATTATATTCTTTGTATATGTACATATCTCAAAAGATGTAAATTTGTATACTATGAAAACACTTGCACATATTCATTTAAAATTATAGAGTTGATATACCCGTTTGGTAGATAAATACATTCAATTTAGTCCTTGTCATTGTTTCTTTTGAATAAGCTTGACAGAAACCTAGATAATCCTGGGAAGCAGCAACCTCAATTGTATTCAGTGGAGGGACTGCCTCGACCAGACTGACCTTGAGTTAGACTGTGAGAACTTTCCTTGAATGCTGAGGGTTGCAGTCTAACTCATATCAGTGTGTGTTGTAACAGTTTGGAATTGGGCTTTATTAGAAAATCATAATATTTTGTATAAGTTTTTAAAGCGTATTTTAAATTCATTCAAAATTAACAGGCAATCTTTCATTGGTGAATTTTACAGTGCTTTCTAATAGCCTTGTCTTAGTAAGCATTAAGGCATTCTGTTTCTCTTCGATTGGTTTTGTAATTTTAATTCACTTTGTGACAATGGAAATCAATTCATCAACAATACCACAATATTTTCATTTTCAATAAAACAGCCCTTTTTTTACTACCTTGTATCATATAAAGTTCTGTAAGCCAAATGTTATAAATTAAGGAGAGAATGAAAAATGACTAAGGACAAAAATATATCTCATTAATTTCTATATTTATTAATGTCTTATTAAATACTTTGCATGTAGAGTTTATTTTTAGGAATTTTTATTAAATGCATTAAATTCTAACAATCTTAATTTGAAATATTTTCTATATCACATAACGAACTGGTAATTTGAAATCATTCAGCTTCTTAATGGTAAAGGTAGCTAGAAAAAATAAATTAGGGACTTCAAACAAAGTATAGTGTGTTTCAAATAGAGAGACAAAGGTCAATGAGCTAAGAAAACTTGAGTCAAATGAGTCCACGATGCTGTATATTTGAATATTGTAAATTAGAATGACATTGTTTTAAAACGCTCATGTTGAAACAAAACTAGCCCTCTTTTGAAGTATTTGTATTTGAGTTTAATTATGTAAGAAAACTTTAAATAAGAAAAATAAACGAATTAAGATACTTTAATTTTACTAAGTGCAAATATAAATGATCTGACTTGCATTATAAGCAGATAACCTTTTGTCTCTCTTAAACATAAGCTTTTCTTCTTTTGCAGATTCATATATGAAAATCCATGCCTTTTTGTTGACTTTATTCACTGTCCAAATTTTCAATTTCATTCTGTACACAATAACACAGATGGCAAGGAATTTGCTTGACTGCCTCTATATAATTTTTATGTGGAAATAGCTTTCTGAAAATAGCATGTCATCTCTATATGGAGTTATTTACAGAAAAAGTTTAAGGGTATATGTATGTGCTATGTATGTATGGGCAAGTGATTACAATATTAGTATTATGTAGACAGAACACAGCTCATGGTAAAAGTATCTTCATAGTTTAAGGCTATGATTAAGTATACAAGAGTTGAACTATCTTCAACATTTATTTGTATGTAGTTTTAACATAGGGGATAATGGCATAGGGTTGTTGTTGAGGGTTTCTATTGCTCTTTAAACCTCATAATCAGAAGCTATTTATGGGAGATAGGGTTTATTTCAACTTACCACACCATAGTTTATTATTGAAGGAAATTAGGACCAGAACTCAAGTCAGATCAGAACTCTGTCCCCTTGATCTGGGACCACCCACATTAATTAGTATTCCTCAAAATGCACTACTGAATTCTCTATAACAAAATCTTATGGAGGCATTTTCTCAATTGAGAATTCTTCACAAATGACTCTAGTGTATGTCAAGTAAACATAAAAGTAAACAACAAGCATTTCCACACTGATTTACACGTATGGCACAAGGAACAACTGCAAATTCACTTTCTTCCTAGGATTCTAACCTTGAATAGAAACAACACCACTGAAGAAATTTTCACGACTTATTATTTTAGGTTCTATGTGTGTTATAATATTTCAAGTAGTATGGTTTTTAAAGATATATGGTGACTTTTCATGGTCCGTGATTTATTTCATATATCTGTATGTTTTTTTAATGAGTCTTCTTTGCACACAGTGAAGGTTGCCCAGTAATTATTTAATGGTTTTGTTTTAAACTAAGAACTCCTCAAATGGAAATAAAGTTGACATGAATTATAATATTTATGACCATATCCAACTATTTTTTAATGAGAAGGCTCTTTTATTACATAGGTAAAACAAACTGATACACTTTGTTATTATACAAAGAAATATTTTAAGATGAAGAAATATCAGTATATCATTCTATATAAAATAGTAAAAATATCTGTGATTCAAAATACATAACAATTCATATAAAATGTAATGAATGAATATATTTTGTCCATTAAGGAGTGACCTTTGAACTAAAATGTTTTATTTTTAATACAAATTTGTTTCACTTATGTACAGTTCAATATGTACATTAAAATTACTTTAGTTTGAAAAGAAAAAAATGTAATAGCCTATTTCCTATAAAAAGGTTTAATTTCATTCCGTAAGAAATAAAACTAAAAAGCTAAAATTGTTTTGAGTGTCCCATGAAACCTGTATGTGTACTCACTATATCCTTTTTCTAAACCTTAAGGAAGATAAATAGGCATTGGGTATGAAGATCCTATTCCAAATGTCCTGCTTTTGAAAAATTAATCATTACATATAATGAGTACCAAAGTTAGTGAGCATGGGAGTCCCAATGAGGAAGTTAGGGAAAGCAGTGTAGGAGCAGAAGGGGTTTGCAACCTCATAGGAAGAACAACAATATCAAGCAACCAGACCCCCCAAAGCTCCCAGGGACCAAACTACCAGCCAAACAGGGTGGTAAATAGGGGAAACCCAAGGCTCCAGCTGGATATGTTAAGGAGGATTGCCTTATCTGGCCCCTTGGTCTTCTGATGGCTTGATGAATGAGGACAGAGGAATGCTAGGCTGCTGAGGCAGGAGTGGGTGGGCAGGTGGGGGAGCATCCTCATAGAGGCAGGGGGAGGAAGGAGGCAATACAGGGCCTGTGGAGGGGAGACTGGGAAGGGGATAACCCTTGAAATGTAAATAAATAAAATAACCAATAAAAAAGAACAGCTTTGCACCAGCATTTAATCATTTCACAATGCTTGCAACCAATGGATGGTTTTTAACTGTTTGTGTTTATAGGACTTCATTTTCTCCTTGCTTTGTACCAAAAAAGAGTGGATTAATAATAAGCTTAGGCAACACTGAATATGTTGCTAGAGAATTGAAGTGATTTATATCATTGTGAAAAATGCTTGGACATTAAATGAATAAATAAGGGATCTAAATTATCTTTTATATCTCAAATCAATGCAATCTTCAGCAAAAACAATGGTCTTTGAACAGAGTTTAGCAATAACACGATTGGGTGTGAACGCTGGGGAATATCAGATGAAGACAGAGTGTTGTTCTGGACTCTTTTCTGTTTTCTCACATATTTGTAAAGAGCAGCAGGTAATGGATTCCTACAAGGAACTAATAATGAAAAGTAATGCCTACAGAAATAGCTTGCCTCTAGCTATACTAATGGCAAGGTCAGATTACATCAATTAAATGAGAAAATCTTCATGGTTACATTCACTAATACACTTGGGGATTTTATTTTCTCACAAATAAATGTCAACTTTTATAAGGGGAGAAGTTTTACTCTAGTGATATACAAAAAAGTACCAAATAATTTTAAGGAAAAAGTGGTAATATATTTGTATGCACAGGTGACATGCACAAACAATATTTACACAAGCACGCTTGCATTATGAAATTAATTATTTAGTTTAGATTCTGCTTTCCTTTAGTCCATGGTCCCTTCTTTTGTTTCCCTGTTAGTAATTTATACACTACCCTCCCTATGAATAATTTTTTTTTGAAAAGTAACTTTTGGGAGGTTTATTTATTTTTATAAGAACAAAACAATTGCTCATAAATTTATGGATAATATCCCTAAATCTCACAATGAATAGCTTTGTCTCTATTTAACCATTCTCTAGTTTGTGTTCTCTTTAAATGTGTGTGTATTTGTGTGTGTTGTTGTTCTTGTTGTTGTTGTTATGAAATCAAAGCTTATCTTTAAAGTGGTAGCATTTGATCAAAGTAAATGTTACCTCTTGTTTCAGTTTGGCTGTGATTTTCTCTTTGAGTAGATAATTCAATTCCATATATTTAAATGTGATATTGTGTGACTAGTCTTGATTACTCATGAGTTAATTACTTCGATGAAGTCATTTTCTTACATCTTCGACTCATGGGCTAAGAGAAGGCAGCATCTTTTCTTTAGGTTTAGTTGTCTTGTTTACCATTATTCTGGAGACATAGCAGGCATTAAATAATTTTTATAAGAAATTAAGTTGTGGTTTCAGAAATAATTAGTACTTATTCTAAATTTATCTCCATTTCATATAGAATTTTTTTCTATCAGTATTTGTTTCAAACTATGCATTATTTTCTTGAGCCAAACTACATTGATCTTGATGAGAGTCGTATGTGTACATGCTTATATCTCTCTTTTATTTTCCCATTGTGCTCCTTTACGCTGCAATTCTTTTTTTGTGTGATATGCTTACATGGAGAGTAGTTGGTCTATAGTGCTGAATGTCTAAACAATTGTGTTCAGCTGTGGGATCTCTGCCTTCAGCTTTTGTATTTGCACACAATTATACATGTGGGACACCATTGGAGCACAAGACATGGTCAAATCCAAGTGAAATTTCCAGAGAGTTATCTAAAGTACAGAAATGTAAGCCAGAGCTGACAGGCAGTGTTTCAGTGAATGTACTACTATAAGGCTGTTTAGAAAATTTAGGCAAAAGCAAAAGCATCATTGTCAGATAAACTAATGTGAGAATTTCAAAAAATAGTTGTGATATCATAAATATTTTAAAATACATTTAACCATGTTAACAAAATATTAGATCCATCAGACTGTGTTTAATCTCTATTGCTTGTTTAATATATAATATATTAATTTTTTTCTTTTTATATCTGGTAATAGAAAAAAATCTTCAAAAGGATTTCAATTAAATTTTCAAGTCTTCCTACCTAAAATGTTCATAAATGCTCACGATAATGACTCTTAAACAATTAGAAATTGAGGCACAGATGCACAACACAGCACAGTCCTAATGGTCTAGGTACATGCTGTGTTCTCATCTGGGAAAATAATGTAATAACTGCACAATGGTTGTTCCAGATTAATGCTTGATTTGCAAAGAAAATTTGAAGAAATTTTTAGAAACTGGAGTGATCTTACACTAACAACTTAACAACACATCTTTAGAACAAAAAGAAGCAAACTCACCAAAGAGGAGTAGAAGGTAAGAAATAGTCAAACTCAGAGCCAAAATCAACCAAACAGAAACAAAGAAAACAATACAAATAATCAGCAAAACCAAAAGCTGGTTCTTTGAAAGAATCAACAAGATAGATAAACCCCTAGCCAAACTAACTAAAAAGCCAAGAGATAGTATCCAAATTAATAAAATCAGAAATGAAAAGGGAGGCATAGCAACAGAAAAGGGGGAAATTCAAAAATCATCATATCCTACTATAAAAGTCTATATTCAATAAAAATGGAAAATGTAGATGAAATGGATGGTTTTCTAGACAGGCACCACATACCAAAATTATATCAAGAGCCGGTAAACTATCTAAAGAGGCCCATATTACACAAGAAGTCATTTTAACATCCTCCCAACCGCTGGGCATGGTGGTACACACCTTTAATCCCAGCACTTGGGAGGCAGAGGCAGGCAGATTTCTGAGTTTGAAGCCATCCTGGTCTACAAAGTGAGTTCCAGGACAGCCAGGGCTACAGAGAAACCCTGTCTCAAAAAACCAAAAAACAAAAACTAAAACTAAAACAAATCAAAAAACAAACAAACAAACAAAAAAACTCCCAACCAAAAATACCGCAGGGCCAGATGGATTTAGTGCAGAACTCTACCAGACCTTCAAAGAATACCTGGTACCAACTATCCTCCAACTATTCCATAAAATAGAAACAGCAGGAACACTACCTAATTCACTCTATGAAGCCACAGTTACTCTGATACCCAAACCACACAAGACCCCAACCTAAAAAGAGAACTTCAAACTAATCTTTCTTATGAATATCAATGCAAAAATACTCAATAAAATCCTAGCAAACTGAATCCAAGAACACATCAAAAACATCATTCACCATGATCAAGTAGGCTTCATCCCAGAGATGAAAGGTTGATTTAATATGTGAAAATCCATTAACATAATACACTATATAAGCAAACTCAAAGGAAAAATATCACATGATCATATCTTTAGATGCAGAAAAGGCATTTGACAAAACACAACACCCCTTCATGTTAAACGTATTAGAGAGATTGGGAATTCAAGGCCCATACCTAAACATAGTAAAAGCAATTTACTGCTAACCAACAGCCAATATTAAATTAAGTGGAGACATACTAGAAACAATCCCAGTGAAATCTGGGACAAAACAAGGATGTCCACTCTCCCCATATCTATTCAATATAGTACTTGAAATGTTAGCTAGAATTAAGACCACAAAAATAGATCAAGGGAATACATATTGGTAAAGAAGAAATAAAGGTCTCACTATTTGCAGATGGTAAGATAGTATACATAAGCGACCCCAAAAATTCTACCAGAGAACTTCTCCAGCTGACAAACAACTTCAGCAAAGTGGCTGGATATAAAATTAACTCAATTAATACAAAGGATAAGCAGGCTGAGAAAGAAATTAGGGAAAGAATTCCCTACACAATAGCTATAAATAGTATATATTATCTTTGTGTAACTCTAACCAAACAAGTGAAAGACCTGTATGACAATAACTTCAAGTCTCTGAACAAAGAGACTTGAAGAACAAATGAGGAGAGAGAGAGAGTGAGAGAGAGAGAGAAAGAGAGAGAGAGAGAGAGAGAGAGAGAGAGAGAGAGAGAGAGAGAAAGGGAGTATGAGAAGAGTATGTGAAGAGTGAGTGAAGAGAGAATATGAAGTATGTATAGAGACAGGAGAGTACATGTTTATGTGAAAGATGTGTGTGAAGAATGTGTGTGAGAGTGAAAGTGGAACACACATAGGTGTGTATGAGTGTATGAGTTCAAGAAAAACAGAGAGTACAGGAAAATACAGAGTGTGTGTAGCCTCAAGCTGTGAGCGAGTGAGAAAGAGAGCAGAGAATGAGTGAGAAGAGAGAGAAATGTCAAGCCTTGAAAAATTTGCTGTCAGCTTGTACTCCCCAAAATAGTCTGTGTATATATATTTATTATGTTCCTTCCAGATATTCCTGCTTCCAGTTGAGAACTCTGATCCTGTGTTGAGGCCAGACCCCAACCAAATATTGGGCTGAAAGAGGCTGTGTAAGAAAAGGACTTGCCCAACAGTCATAGATATCTGAGGTCACATTCTCAGCATATATATGATATTATTAGTTTGGCATTGTGTGGCTGTCACTCCAATACTAGGAATAATAGACTGGAAGATCAATGAAGCTTGTACATCTGTAATAGTTATCGCAACTTTTTTCTCTCTCTTTTTTTATTTATTTTTTTGGTGGTGGTTACCTACAGTTATTGCTTGAAAACCATGGGCCAAATTTTGGGTAAAAATAGGTGTCATAATTTTAAAATTAAATTATAGGAAATGTTGTTGCCTTTGTTGACTATGAAATTGTTATAAATAGCTTAAAATGCTAACAGATATTAATGGTCTCTATTAAAATCAAGAGACTAAGGCAAAATACTGTATAATAATGCTCTCTCTTCTTCTCTCTTATATTATAATATATGGATGTTAAAATTAAAGTTAATTAAAATGTCAAAAATTAAACAATGTATCAGAAGTGACTTTAATTTTCAGTTGAACAAAATTGATTGTTAATAATATTGTGTGGCTGAGAAGCAACTAAAGAAATGTTCAACATTCTTAGTCATCAGGTAAATGCAAATCAAAATGACCCAGAGTTTCCACCTCACACCAGTCAGAATGACTAAGAGCAAAATCTCAGGTGACAGCACATGCTGGCAAGAATGTGGAGAAAAAAAGGAAAACTTCTCTATTGTTGGTGGGATTGCAAGCTGGTACAATAGCTCTGGAAATCAGTCTGAGGTTCCTCAGAAAAGTGGACATACGACTCAACTGTACCACTCCTGCCCAAATACTCAAAAGATGCTCCAACCTGTAAGAAAGATTTCATGGAATACGACTCAGCTATTAAAAAGAGTGACTTCAGGCAAATGGATAGAACCAGAAAATATCATCCTGAGGGAGATAACCCAGTCACAAAAGAGCACACATGGCATGCACTCACTGATAAGTGGATATTAACCCATAAGTTCAGAATAACCATAATAAAATTCAGAGACCACATGAAGCTCAAGAAGAAGGATGAGCAAAGTGTGGATGCTTCAGTCTTTCTTAGAAGGGAGAACCAAATACTCATAGGAGGAAATATGGAGACAAAGTGGGGAGCAGAGACTGAAGGAAAGATCCTTTAGAGACTGCCCCACCTGGGGATCCCTACAATATACAGACAAAAAACCCAGAGACTCTTGCAGATGCCAAGAAGTGCATGCTGATATTGCCTGATATATGTCTCCTGAGAGGCTCTGCCAGAGCCTAACAAATACAGAGTCAGATGTTCGCAGCCAACCATTGGACTTGGCACGGGGACCCCAATGAAGGAGTTAGAAAAAGGACTGAAGGGGTTTGCAACCGCAGAGGAAGAAATACAATATCGACACCCCACCCCCACCCCCTGAGATCCCAGGGACTAAACCACTAACCAAAGGGTACACAAGGCACAATCCATGACCCCAGCAGCATATGAAGTAAGGCCGTGTCTAGCGTCAATGGGGGGGAGGGGGTTAGGCTCTTCGACTTTTGAAGGCTTTATGCCACAAAGTAGGGGAATGCCAGTGTGGGGAGTTGGGAGTGTGTGTGTGTGTGTGTGAGAACACTCTAAGAAGTAGGGGGAGGGGTGATGAAATAGAGGGTTTCTGGAGAGGAAACCAGGAAAGGATATAAGATTTGAAATGTAAATAAATAAACAAATAGATAAATAAATAAATAAATAAATAAATCCGATAAAAGAAAAAAAAACTCATGATATTGTTGAAAAGAAACATAAAATTTTACATTTTTCTAAATATTCTTTTACAAATCTTCTGTGATATCCTGTTTGCAAGGTGCTGATAAAATTTTAATAGAAAAAAGAATGAATGACTTTTCTATAAAAATACCATGCTATAGAAGCATATAAGTCCTGTTAAAAATTCAATTTCAATTTGAAATAAAAAATACTTACACAGGCAAAGGGGATGAGGGAGTGGAGGGATGGGATGGAGGGCTGTGGAGGGTTAAATGGGAAAGTGTAATATCATTTGAATGTACATGAATAAAACGATTAATAAAAAAATTAAAGTAATACCTATAAGATATGGAAGTAATAGTAACTTCAGTGTGCCTCAAAATAAAAGTTGAAGATAATCTGGTATATCAATTTCCTGGATTCTTTTAAGCCACATTTTTTTCTATTTGTGGTGCTCAGCATTTTATATGAAAATAAGTACAGTTCATTTCTCTTTTGAATAATAAAGGTTTTGCAGGATAATAAATTGCCAACTTTCAATAAATTTCCATAATGCCCTTGACCATCGTAAGGAGTCATTGATGCCTTGAAGCACATTTGAAATAATACAGAGAATTTGAATGAACTGAACACTGAATTTCAATAGAAATTACATCCCTGTTAATATATTTGCCAAATATAACTATCCCCTTACTCCATACTCAGGTGAATGTTTTCAATTTCTCCTGAATTTGATTCTCAATTCTGAGAAAACACACAATACACACACTTGTCTTGTGATGGAAAACGTGTCCAAATCTCTGTGTTTCATTTCTGCCTTTCTATAATAATACTTCCAATGAGTCTAGAGATGATTTTCAATATAATACTGTGTTGTTTTCATTTGTACAGCAAAATCTTAGAGTGTGCTGCATATATACTGATACATTCTTACATATGCATAAGATGTAGATATTTTCTTTTTCCAAATATAATTAAACTATTTTTAAAATGTGTGCTACAATACCACGATGAAATGTGATAAATATGTTTTAGCATTAGTTGGTTAATCTTGCAGTTTAATTTAATGTAATATTGCTTCATTGTCTTTTGTAAGCTAACTTATTTTACTTTTAAATTTGTCCTTCGTCCATGTGAATTCACCAAACATCCCCATGATACTAGAATTTTATGCAAGGTGTGTTAGCAACTTGCAATCTAAATAGGCAGGTTAAGCAGGTTAATTGGGTTTTTACTTTCCCAATTACATTCCTGCTTATTTTAATGAATATTGTTAAAGTATATTGATATTAAATTAGCATAAGCTGTATAGGTTTTTTTTTTATTTTTTTGCAGTTTATGGTATTTGTCCTTATCTTTGGAGAAGACACTCTTTCAAGAAAAGTTATGTTCATTTTTTAAAAAGTATCTATCTCAGATCAAATTAAATGCTTAACTAGGTTATATATTTTTTTCTTTTTAAGCAGAATTAGATACATCTAAAAGGCTGTGGCATTAACTTAGAGACCTGGTTTCTGGTATACTTCTGCATTACCTCTTAAAAACTTAGGGAAATTCAACATAGTGAACAAGGAATCAATAACAGATGTCACCTGTTAGAATCAAAGCCTTAAATTTCAACCCTATAATTCAGTAAATTTTCCACGAGGTTATGTATGCATTGTTTTCACAAAAGAACACACATGATATGCACTCAGTGATAAGTGGATATTAGCCCAAAAGCTCAGAATACGATACAATTCACAGACCATATGAAGCTCAAGTAGAAGGAAGACCAAAGTGTGGATGCTTAAGTCCTTCTTAGAAGGGTGAAAAACACTCACAGGAGGTAGGAGTGACATAGGAGGAAGGGAGGGTAAAAAGGGGGCAGGATCAGTTATGGGAGTAGACAGGAATGATATACAGAGGGTCAGGAAATTGAACAGAGGTCTGTAGCCATGGGGATGAGGAACTGGAAGTAGCTACCAGAAAGTTCCAGATGCCAGGAAAACAAGAGCCTTCCAGGACTCAATGAGGAAGAGATTAGTTTAAATGCCCAAGAAAGGAGAGGGAGACACTGTTGAGACCATAGACAGAGGTTAAGCAAGGCCCCCGGTTGCAGGATGGGGCCACCCACTTGTCTCCAAAATTTTAACCCAGAATTGCTCCTGTCTAAAGGAAATAGGGGGACAAAGTTTGGAACAGAGACTGAAGGAAAGGCCTTCTAGAGACTGCCCCACCTGGGGATCCATTCCATATACAGACACTAAATCCAGACACTATTGCTGATGCCAAGAAGTGCTTGCTGGCAGGAGGCTGATATAACTGTCTCCTAAGAGACTCTGCTAGAGCCTGACAAATACAGAGGTGTATGCTTGGATGCTCGCAGCCAAACAATGAATTGAGCACAGGGAATACAATGGAGGAGTTAGAGAAAAGACTGAAGGATCTGAAGGGGTTTACAACCTCACAGGAAGAGCAACATGTCAAACAAACAGACCCCCAGAGCTACCAGGGACTAAACCACCAACCAAAGAGAACACATAGAACGACCCTTAACTCCAGCTGTGTATAGTAGCAGATGATGGCCTTATCTGGCATCATTGGGAAGAGAGGCTCTTGGTCCTGTAAAGACTTGATGCCCCAGTGTAGGGAAAGCCAGGGCGGGGAGTCAGGAGTGGGTGAAGGAGCACCCTCATAGAAGCAGAAGCAGGGGGGATGGAATGGGTTGCAGAGGGGAAACCAGGAAAGGTGAATAACATTTGAAATGTAAATACATGAAATATCCAGTAGAAGAAAAAGGAAAAAGAGAATTTTTCATACAGTTTAGTTTTAATATTGTTCATTACTTTGTTTCTCAGAAGTACTTTATCTGAGTGCATAGTATCATGTTGAAGGGCCTAACTTTATTACTGTTCATTCTCTTTGCTGTATTTCAATTCTGTATGTAACCAAAATTTGATTTTATATTAGCCTCACGTGGTTGTTTACAGAAGCAGTGCCACATATGTGGCTGTACAAACACACTTACACTTGGATGTTGTTTATTGGTCCTAATGCTATATGTGTTATTTCGGCTCCAGAAATAACACAGGGGAACTTGCAAATCTGCACTGAATATCCCTGTCCCCATTTGGCTCTGATTGAGCAATAAAGTTGTTGGAGGCCAATGCTAGGCAAGAAGACAGAGGCAGGAGTTTTAGGATTCCTGGATAACAAACTCAGAACACAGAAAGGAAGCAGCACCAAGCTGGTTAATCAGAAAGATCGAGTCTTAGAGCTCCAGGAGAGAAACCATACAGTAGGTAAGAATTTGGGTAGGCTGACTCCAGGGGCCACTCCCCTTTTAGGTCTGGAGTAGGAGAGAGGGCATGTATATTTTACAAAGTAATAATTTAGAAAAATCAGAGGTGAGAGTGTGCTAACTGCTGGGAGGTTTGCAAATGCCCAGCCATTGCACGGTTTAAGGCAGATTAAAAGTAAGGCTGTTTATGAGTGGCTTCCTTTTGGGAATCCAAAACAAATGGGCAGGAGTAAAGGCATGCACATAAATTGGGGATTTTAGAGTGGATTGACAATTTACCCCAACACTAGTTTAAAATGGCTTATGTGTATATACATTCTTGTAAGTTTTAAGTACATGTACAGCTGTTTATGTGAATCTGTGTGGAGGCTAGTAAAATACTATCTACCTTGCTTTGAGAGAGCAGCTCCCCCTGGCTTGAAATTGTTCAATTATAATAGACAATCAGACTAGCAAGCCAAGGAAACATGCATAGATTTAGCTCACTAATATAATGATTATGGGGGTTCCCCTTCTATACCCAGTCATTCTTATGTTGCTTCTAAAGATTAAAACTCATATCCTTGTGTTTACAATGTATGCCACTGACATATCTTCCAAGACAATGACGATTAATCATAATGTTGAGTGGCAATAGTTTCATCAAACATGTTTCAAAGGTAAAGTGTAGTATTTGAAAATACATTCCAAACATAGAAACACAGATTTCAAACTCAGTGTCCTCTCAGATTGTTAATATGTGGAGTGAGATTTATATAACCTATTTGATTTTCCTTTCCTGATTTCCTCTCCTTTTTGCATGACATCATGATAATACCTAGGTATGTAACACCATAAAGAATAAACTGTCAGATATATGCTAAGCTAGAGGCACAAAGGTGAGTGTTAAATACTTCTCTCCCAAAATTATAGTGTAATGACAAATATTATATCCCATTTGGACATAGAAAGGGATTCTTTATTTCTATGAAATTAATGTTATGATAATTCAGTCTTTATTTCTTGTCTCAGAGTATAATTAAATGGTCTATGTTTTATGACTCTGCCTACAAGCTTGCTTACTCTATTACTCTTATATATAATAAAGCTTTTCTGAAAAAAGGTCACTAAACACTTCCTCTTATGCTAATTCCACTTGACATTTTAAACTTTTTTTTAAAATTCAACTGCACTTTATATAGCTTCCTTATACTTAAAATCACCTGTTGTTTTCAGATCTTGTCTTTCCTTTTCATTGCTTTTTTAAAAAATTAGCTAATTAATTTATGTCCCAAACACTACCCCCATCCTGCCCACCCTTACAGAGTCCCTCCCCCTTCTTCTCTTCTCTTGGCCTATAAGAGGGTACAGACCTGTCTGGGCAGCCCCAACCCTGGTGCATCAAGTCTCTGCAGGCTCATCCTTTCCTACTGAAGCAGGACTAGGCAGCTCTCTGCTAAGAATGTGCTTTTAGAAGCAGACCAGGCCTTAGCTAGGTAACATAGCTGGGTATTAGTCCAGCTATGTTTACTCTAGTTAGTAGCTTAGTCTCTAAGAGCTCCCAGGGGTCTTTCTTAATAGAAACTGTTGGTTCCCTGTGAGGTCCCTATCTCCTTCAGTACCTTTAATCCTTCCCCGAATTTTCTCATGAGGGTCCCCTTCCTTTCCAGTTTCTGCCCTCCACATCTCCTTTCCCAGAGATTAATCCCGTTCTCTGTTTCTGCTCTGAAAACAGCAGGCCTCTCAGAGACAACAACCAAACATGAGAAAAAATCCAAACCAGACTAAAACAAAAAAACAAGACAAAACAAAACAAAACAAAACAAAACAATACAATCCTACAATATCTGAGGCATAGATTCACATATAAAGGCTGGAGAAAGCAACAAAGTGGGAGAAAAAGTGTTCCACAGATCACGAAAGAGCCAGAGAAAGTCCCTGTTCTCACTGTTAGGAATCCATCAGGAAAAACAATCTACTCAGCCATTAATATATGTGCAGAGGACCTAGGTTAGATCCCTACAGGTTCCCTGATCACTGTGGACCGCCATGGGTCCCTGTCAGTTGATGCTGTGGGCCCTGGCCTATGCTTGTGGTTCTCTTCATCCCTTTAGCTTCTCCAATCCTTGCTCTCCTCCACAGGAAACCTAGAACTCTGCCTAATGTATTGCATCTGCTTCCACGAGTTGCTGAATTGTGTCTCTCTGGTATCTCTGATGAAGATTATACTAGACTCTTGTCCCATAACACCATTTTAGCCAGACAAACTGTAGATTGAAGGTTTTGTACCTGAGGTAGTATCCTAATCCCTCCATTTAAGGCCTGGACTGCTCATAGAAGATGACTGGTTCAGACTCAGTGTCCAAAATTACTAGGGGTCTTAGATTAAGGATACAAGGAGCATACTGAAGCATAATCAATGCAATTTATAGCAAGCCTATAGCCAACATCAAATTAAATGAAGATAAATTCAAATCACGAAAAAGAAAAGGTTGTCCACTGTTCTCCATATCTCTTTAATATAGTACTTGATATTCTAGTTAGAAGACCACTAATGGAGATCAAGGGGTTACAAACTAGGAAGAAGTCAAAATATAGCTGTTTACAGACGATGAGTTAGTGTTCATAAGTGATGTTGATATAAGGACCCGGCCTGCCAGTTTAGCACTGAACCTAGTGACATCACACATGGCGACCTCCATACATTCCCAGAATCTATTTTGCTTAACCTCCCACGTTTACCTGTGAGCAGCCATGTCACAATCCAAATAAAATGCAGACCCCCCCCCCGATCCCTCTTTTTCCCTTTGTCTTTGATACCACCTTTACCCCTTTCCCGCACACACACACACACACACACACACACACACACACACACACACACACACACACAAATACCCACGTGGAACGGTATGGGCCTGGTGTGGTCTGTCTGGACAGGAGCCATGATTCTAACATAAAAAATGGCACCTAGAATTCTGAGAAATTCCTATAGCTTTTTAAGGCATTTTTATGTTATATTTTGTTTTTCGTATGAGTGTTTATACATGAAAAAGAAAACATGCCTATGTGTGATATAGTGAGCTCCTCATGGTCCTGGAATAAAGAGTTTTGAGTAACTATTTCTTATTACATTTATTTCATTAATCAGTCTCCTTATTATGCTGTGTTTTTGTAAATTTACCACAGCTATCACAATACAACCCACACAAAATGAATATCATCTCCACTGTTTGACACATCTATGTTTACTGTCTTACTATCATGTCATTTTCTGCCTTATTACTGACATTATAATTATAGAAGGGAATAAATTTAGTTTAAATAAATGTCTTATTTAAACTAAATATAAAATTATTGTTTTTTGTAATAGGGCTATAATTATCACACCTAAATATTTCTGATTACATTAGGCATCTATAAATTCTAATCATAACTAATATATCTTATAAGCCATTGTGCCAGTCTGTCATTCTGCCTTACACAAAGTATTATCATTTATTGTAGCAAGATTTGTATTTTCCAGTGCTTTATCTAGAAGTGCTGGAGTTTCCTACACTTCAGTGGAAAGCCAAGGTTCTTCTGACTGACCATCAAATGCTATTATTCATAATACTTTTGTGTTATGATTGTATGAAAAATATTTATAATATAATTACTTCACTGGAGAAGAAATGTAAGCCAATTTTAGGAAAAAGTTAGCATCAATAAAATATATATTATGTCCATTAAGAGTAAATGCATTACAAAATGTATTTTGTTCTCTCACAAAAATTAGTTTAAATCTATATTTTTGTGCTTAGTATTGTGAAGAATAAATCAATGTTCATTGAATTTGCTTTTGTATGCATAATTTATCTCACACAAATTAGATTCTTATTCATTGACATGTTATAAAACAGAGAACAGTGGGGAATGCCATGGGTGAGACATGAGGAAAATGTGGATTATTAAAGAATCTATGTGCACTAAATATGACATTGGACTTTGATTCTCAAAATCATTGCTGCATATGATGGTTTAGTGTATTAGAATTTACTTTTGTTCATATTTCTCACAGCATTAGGTCCATGGTATAATCCCTTAGCTTGTCAAAGAGAAAATATGAACTCCTGAAGCACATTTTTAGGAGACAAATAAAATATCCTTACTGATGTCAGTTAAGATCCAATAAAAAAGTAATATAACCTCTTTTTTTTCTTCTGAAAATATATGACCTTACACTGTAATTTAAGTTCATATACCCAACACTTTTTATTACTCAAACCTCTTTGCATGTCTAATTCCTGTATCTAAATTATCTATTATTTTATTGCAAATGTTTAAAAAAGGGGAATTAGACATGCAAATATACCACTAGCATTAAATATTCATGTTGTATAATATTTAAATATAGAAGGATAAATGTAAAATGAATATGGATATGTAGGTAAACATAGAATTTATAAATAGATGGATAAGTATTAGTAATAAATACACATACAAATATTTTGTCAATATTGATAAATGTGTGAATATGATGTTGTAAAACACCAAATATAGTGAAAGTACAAAGTCCCAGGACAGATGTCACCTTAAGCAACTTGCAGTACTAAAAGAAGGAAAGTTTGATTTGTATCAGGATGTTTATGGGCTAGAAAATACTAAGCACAGAAAAGCAAGATGTTGAAAGTTATATTCAGTTTGTAGTGTAGTAAAAGCTAAAGTCCAAAATGGTTAGTGAACAAGCATGTATTGAGTTTCAAATAGAAAATAAACCCATCAATTTAAAACAATGTGGAATCAGTGGCTAGCAAAACAATTGCCTTTTACTGAAATGTAGACAGCAATGCATTAGCAAGAGATAGATGAAAATTTACCTGATACAAATGTTGAATGGTGCCAAATTATGATAAACACAAACTAGTATAGAGTTTTCAGAACATACCAATGCAATAATAATGTTGCTAAGAACTGAAAACTAGTAAGAACAAGCTTGTTCAAATGTACAAATGCAAGATCTTGGAGTAAAGATATGTTTGGGATTCAAGGGGACCACTGAGATTTAACATTTTATCTTAGTGATGATGTTGAAAAAAAATAAAGGAAACAGACAGGATAGATAGTTCTAAGGTACTTATTATGATTTTATGTTATTTATACAAAAAGCAATTGTATTTAAATAGGATATTTTTATTGGATGTTTTATTTATTTACATTTCAAATGTTATTCCCTTTCTCAGTTTCCCCTCCAGAAACCCCCTATCCCATCCTACCTCCTCCTGCTTCTATGAGGGTGCTCTCCCACCCACACAACCACCCCACCTCCCCACCCTGGCATTGCCCTACACTGGGACATCAAGCCTTCACAGGACCAAGGGCCTCTCCTCCCATTGATGTCACACAAGACCATCCTTTGCTACATATGCAGCTGGAGCCATGGGTCCCTCCATGTGTCCTCTTTGGTTGGTGGTTTAGTTCCTGCGAGATCGGGGGAATCTGGTTGCTTGACATTGTTGTTCTTTCTATGGGGTTATAAACCCCTTCAGCTTGTCAATCTGTTCTCTAACTCCTCCATTGGGGTCCCAGTGCTCAGTCCAGTTGTTGGCTGGGAACATCTCCCACTGTATATGTCAGGCTCTGGCAGGGCCTCTCAGGAGTCAGCTATACCAGGCTCCTGTCAGCAAACACTACTCTTGAAGATCTGTTAAGAATAGACTACTTGAGATTTCTCAAGTTGGCTCAATGTATAAAAGTGATTGAGCCAAGCCTAAGCACCTGAATGTCATTCCCAGGAAAGATATGGTAAAAGCAGAAACTGAAGTTGACAAGTCCTCCATTTTATACTCACATTTATCTCTCTCACACACACTGTAAAAAAAAAAAAAAAAAAAAAAGAGGATAGACTACTATGAGTACATATTTTGTAACATTTGTCTCCAAGGAAACAATGTGGAAACTGAACCTGTGAGTTTAAGAGGGCAAGCCAAAGGGATACAGTCAGATTTTGATGGGAACCAGAGCTGTGAATAGACATGCATATGACCATGGGATTAGTATTAAGGGGATTCACATAGGTAGTGAGGAGCTGCTACATGTTAGAGAGAAAATAATCAGTCATTATGTACTCTATACATTGTGAAACAGTCTCAGAAACATTTACTTAGTTTAAAAAGATTAGTTCTTATATCTTACTAGCGTTCATGAAGGGAGCTCATCAATTAAAGATGGATTACCAGGAATTTGCTGGAAACAAAGCACTATATTGAACTACAAAAAAAAATTGTTACTGGAGAAAGTCTATTATATTCTTCTGCATCTCTCTTATCTTTTGCCTCGTTGTTCTTACTTCTAATTGCATATACAATTATATATAATATAATATATATATATATCACATAGAGTTATGATATATAAGTAGTATATATAAAGTCAAGTTCATAGGCTAAATGTTAAAATGTATTCATTTTATGCTTTTATATCATCAGAAAAGGAAGAAGATGTGACTATCAAGGGTGTTTATCTGAAAATTCCTGATTGTGTGAACTTGAGGGTTGCATTGCACCTGGGTGTTCCTTGCTTCAATATGCAATATCACAAAGGCACAGGAAAGGTTTTCAAATGAGATTGCTAATCTCCTATGCTTCACATGATGAGAAAGATAATATATTTCTCTACTAGGTACAGAGGACCGAACTCTGAGGTTATTGAAGATCCTGTTTAGAATGATTTATTTTCTCATTTCCTTAGTATCTCTAGATAAATCACTGGGATGCAGCAATTAGAAGAAAGAACCATAAGACTCAAAACCAATATGTATTAATTTAATTTTTTATAGTTACTTCATGATGCCATAGATCATACATATTATTTTAATGAAAAATGACCATCTGGTTTAAATATATAAACTTTGTTGATTTGGGGAGGGCAATATTATACAACATCATTGCCTATGGCAATATGGTTTCACAAAGGAAAGCTTTTACTTAACATTTGTGTTATATTGGGAGCAATTTGATAGGCAAATTTCTTAAGGTGTGCATCTTCTTAATCTATATATGAAGTGATTTTCAGATCATTAATTAGTAAATGTATCATTATCTTTATGAAATAGGAGGTTCTAAAGAATATAACAAAGAGGGATTTAACTATCAAATACCACAGATCAGTAAATGCTTACTGTGTCTACAATGAAAAACAAAATCTACTTACACAAAAAGAGGGGTGGTGATAGAATTAAAAAAATCCACTAATAAAAATAGATTTAAGTGCATTATGTTGGTTTGGCCATTGATTATTTATCTGTAGACCTATTATGCTAACAGAAATTTTACAGATTTAAAATTCCAGATTTTTACTTATTAGGCTGTTTCTTTTTTTTAAATTAGGTATTTTCCTCGTTTACATTTTCAATGCTATCCCAAAGGTCCCCCATACTCACCCCCCCAATCCCCTACCCACCCACACCCCTTTTTTGGCCCTGGCATTCCCCTGTACTGGGGTATATAAAGTTTGCAAGTCCAATGGGCCTCTCTTTGTAGTGATGGCCGACTAGGCCATCTTTTGATACATAGGCAGCTAGAGACAAGAGCTCCGGGGTACTGGTTAGTTCATATTGTTTTTCCACCTATAGGGTTGCAGTTCCCTTTAGCTCCTTGGGTACTTTCTCTAGCTCCTCCATTGGGGGCCGTGTGACCCATCCAATAGCTGACTGTGAGCATCCACTTCTGTGTTTGCTAGGCCCCGGCATAGTCTCACAAGAGAGAGCTATATCTGGGTCCTTTCAGCAAAATCTTGCTAGTGTATGCAATGGTTTCAGCATTTGGAAGCTGATTATGGGATGGATCCCTGCATATGGCAATCACTAGATGGCCCATCCTTTCGTCACAGCTCCAAATTTTGTCTCTGTAACTCCTTCCATGGGTGTTTTGTTCCCATTTCTAAGAAAGGGTAAAGTGTCCACACTTTGGTCTTCATTCTTCTTGAATTTCATGCGTTTGGCAAGTTGTATCTTATATCTTGGGCTGTTTCTATTTTCACACTTGAAAGACTTTTGTTGAACATTCATTTTCATATTTTATAATATAATGAGCTAATATAATATAACTAATGACACACATATATACATATATATTCTAAAATTCTATAAATCATATTGTGTTGTGGTAATACAATATTATATGATATAATAAGATTCATATTTGTATAATATAACAAATACAATTATAACTATATATAATCATTATTTAATATACTGAACATCATACATTTCTGTCTGTAACTTATGTTCTTATCATTTTATTGTTAAAAATATTGCATTTGAAATGTTCTCAAAGTGGTCCATGTCTCTTTGAGATTGTCATCTCAGGTTATATTAATCATAATGATATGACTTTTCTAATCAGGTTATATTAATCATACTGATGTGACTTCTCTAATCATTTTATGTTATGTGCTCCAGAGTTTGGCTAAGACTGTAGCTCAATTTTCCTTACTTTCTAGAAATACCTTCCTTGACATACACTATATGACATGTTGACAACCATGACAATGATCCTGCCATGTTTTGATCTTGCAGGAATATAGATTAATAATTTCTCACTTGTCTTTTGTTATAGCTGTGAGAATCACGCATCTATCCTAAACATGATATAACCAAGAGTGATCAAGACTAGATCCACTTCAGACAGCATATATGACTGAATATATAAGCAATAGTGGATCACTTATTACAGTTTGAGGTAAATTTACATAGACAAGCTTGTCAAGAAAAAGACAAGACCGATGTGACACATACACACTAAAAACTAATGCTTATTATTACAGCTAACTACAATCATTTTAGTGTTATTTCTGAAACAGTTACCAGAAAACAACAACAACTACAACAACAACAAAACAAGCACAAAATGCATTTCTGTGGTTGTATTTCCTTTTATTTTATCTGAAATTCAAGAAAAAAAATTCAATTAGAGTTTAACTATTTCACACATTTCAGTAAGGGCATGAGAAATTATTGAATAAGCATGAATCCATTCCAAATAGTACCTTTCTAGCTATCTCTATACACCTTTTAGCAACGTGGCAAAGTTTTTATGTATTACAAAATGGGAAGAGAGTGCTATGAATTTTTCCTTATATTTCTCAAATCTTGGTAACTAATGAAATAGGCTAATTTCAACTTTTCATTTCAAAGTAATATTTCTTCATTTACACTTCAAATGCTAATATATTTCTAACTACAACCTGCTCCATCTGTATAGCATATTTTTATATACATATATCTTCAGGGCTGAGCATTTCGTACTGATAACCACTTGGTTTCTCCACTCTGACGACTATTTCTTCCACTCTCAGCATTAGTTATTGCACAAATTAATATTTTCTCAAGGATAAGTGTTCCCAAAGAGGCTCTAATAACCATTGATGGGAGGACTATTTATTTTAGACACACAATCAAATGACTTTTTCAGCTTATGAAAGGATCAGTATATGATAATGTGTTAAATGATACTTTCTATATAAAATTAGTTACTCATAAAAATTAATTACTCATTAAAAAATAGTTACTCCTATTATATAGTGATTATGTCCTACTAATATCTAGATGTAAACCCATAAAGTCTCACCACCATGACTGCCCCAGTGTGAGTTAAACAATGATGACATCAATAGACATGCTAAACTGGATCGAGAGAAGCCTACATGGCCATAACTCAACACAAAAACTATTGAATAACTGAGGAAAGCTCAGATGTGGAGAGGTGGTCTTCACTAAGGAAAAAATACAACTGATTGCCCAGTGGTAACTATTCATCCCTGAAGACATATATACAAGTAGCATCCTCCAGATGGAGAAGATGAATATGTATGTGTATACACAAATATATTTATGCTTATATAAGTGAGAGCTTGTGCTACTCTGTTTAATTGTGATGGTTTAATCAGATAGATTTCAAAATTGGAGAGTGTGTGAGGTATGAGAGGTACTGTTAAGAAACCAAGGAGCATCTGTGGCTGAATGGGTTCTGTCTCTCAAAATAACAGGAAGTTAAACTGTGTTCATATAGACATTTGTATACATAAGCTCCAAGTTTGCCAAGCTTTTTATCTTACTGACTTCAAAACATAATGTGCCACAGGGCTCAAGAAAAAGGTTTTGATTTGTGTATACTCACTACATTTTACATTACTTTGATAAATTTCCTGGATGAGTTAGCATTAAGGTCAAAAGAACTGTTATCTCCGAATTTGAAGTCATGTAGTTCATTAAGGTGAGAAGATGTACCGACAGGTGGTACCATGATGTTGTAACATCTGGATGTGGCTGCAACTTGTCAGCCCCTCACTTCTTCATGGAGCAAAAGACAGAGATGGGACAAAGAAAAGGAATGGGCTAACATTCATTCAAGGTGTGTCACCATAAAGAACTACTTTCCCCAACTAGGCATACCTCACCTAGCGTGTACAAGCTGTCAAAACATTAGCATCAGTCACTACCTGGACAATGTGATCCTTTTAGAGATGTATGAGATCAAAATTATAGAAGTGAGATTAAGATCAAGTTTTGAATAAAAATCAGCTGATGCTAACAAGGTTATTTTTCACTGTTCTCTAATTCACTTAGTATCTGATACACAAAGAACATGCAAGAAATGGGAATTCAGCTCTACTATATCAAACGATTATAGCCAATAACTTTGACAAGTATATATAAATAAGTTTTTCAAATATGTGATGTTAACTTTTCCTAAAATTATAAATCATAAAATTAATATATTTTATCAAGACAATAGGAAGAAATACTCATGACTTATCTCTAAATTGAATATAACACATCCTTAGATATGTATGGAGAGTAAGGATGAAAGAATATACAGAAGAGAAACTTGAAAAACACAGCTTCAGCTTACAGACAGACTACAAATAGACTACTGCACCTACAGTGAGTTGTATTCATAGGATGGACAAGATAAAATAGAGCATGATGAAAAGGCATGCCACCTTACTTGCCCCCCTCTCATAATTCCTCACTACATTATAATCAGTAGGCAGGTGCAGGCCAGGAAATCCCAACATAAAGGTATTGTAGTCTTCTAATATTCCTTAAGCATTGTAAAGTCACTAAAAGCAAAGACAGCACAACAGATGTCAAAGAAAAATTGCCCCTAAAAAGGTATGAAAATAGAATGTAATCATGATTAAGTTCTTGGTAAAAATAACTATTACTACCTAGGTAAAAATCTGAAACAGAAAAATACACCTCAGGAGGAAAATAAGTAAATATAAATAAAGTGTAGATTTTAGAGAGTCACAAAGAACCAGTATTGGCTTAATAACATGATGAAACTTTATGGTGTTATAAATACCAGTAGCGTGACATAAATGTAAAGGCAAGAAAACTGCAACTTACTTTGTTGTTTTACAGCTTGTGTGCAAAAATGTTTAGAGAAATAATTGAACAGTGTTCAGATACTTCAATACCAGATATAGTAAAATATCAATTTTCCTTTATGTTGTACAGATTTACAGATGATCTTTAGAAAACAGTAGAAATTGTGTAAGAAGAAAGAACACTTATGGGTAAGAAAAAATAATATGTGACCAAATTCTATTATGCAATTTATGTATGCACTATATTTATGCATTAGAATTTCATAATGCTACCCATTATTTGGAAAATTATTATAGAGTAATAAGAGGCAGATAATGATCATAATTTATTTGACAAATATATTTTTAAATTGTGTAAGAGATTCAATCAATTATCTATGGATGCACTTCATTGATTTATTTTTCTCATCTAGATACAAAACTTTATCTCTTAGCACATTAAATTTCGCATGGGTAAAATTATGAAAGTAATTGCTTTATCCTAAGCTTCTTGAAAAAATATAGCAATACACTGGTTATTAAAAGATATTTTAGAAAATTATAATGTGCTATACAATTTGTATATATAATTTCTCCCTTCAGATTCTTATCAATGATGTATTACACTTACTATTTATTACTATCATGAATATTACTAAGTGCTTATTCTCATTATGAACATACAGAAAGAACTTAACATTTGTTTAACGTGAAAAAGTACAATTATCAAATAATGTATAATGTATTATGTTAATAAAGGAGCTTCATTATGTTAACCCAGGTTCTTATTTTTTTCTTTGCGTTATATTTCCTGTTAGTTGTTTCTCTTCCAAAGCAATAAATAAAAACAGTCTCTCAGAATGTATTTTTATTTTATTTGCCTTCTGCTCTACAGGGTGTACTTACTTCCTCTCTTTGCTTACTTGGCTGCTAAAAATAATACCATTTGACTACTTTCACTATCCACCAGTGAGGATTCTTCCTCTTTGGGAACACAAGAACAGAGAAGGCTGCTTCTGTGTTGGGATCAGAGAGAATGCAAAGTACATTTCTCATCTCCATTCATGCCTTGAGTGTTAAGGGAGTAGCCATGATTAAAATATAAGATATTATCACCACATCAAAACATGCCCACAATACTGTTGATGTCTTTCCTGAACTGTCAAGACCATCTAAATATAAAATTATACATCATTTTGGAACTTTATAATGCCATTTTGAACATCACCATTTGGTATTTTATAATAATGTTATAGTTACATATATTTTATGTATCTGAATGGTTTGGATGTATCGCTAATTAAAGTGTTATGCAGGCATATATTATTTATTATTATTTTACATACAGAGATATAATTAGATAATTTTCTGGTTTGTGTGTCAGGAAAACACTGCAGTGAATACTTTAATAAACACTAGTGTGATTTTTTTTCAGTACCAAAACTAAAGAAATGGTAAAGCTGACACTTTGAAAAAAAAAAGTCATTTATATTCTCATTAACCTCTAGGAGAATTTCTGCTGTGTTCTTTTCTTTTCTGTTTTCAATGTCAATCTTTTTAATTTAATGACTCAAACTAATGTGCATTGATAGCTTATGGTTAATTTAATTTGGATTTCATTTCTGATGAACAGTGATGCTGACAATTTTTTTCCTTATTAGATTTTTCTTTGTTGCTTGACTTTTCATCAGCATATTTCAAAACACCTGCTAATAAATCATATTATCAGTTAGAAAAATTATTAATATATTACACACCATAACCATTACCAAATATAAGCACAATTCATGTATCTCCATGTATAATTTTTCTTTCCTATTATAGTTTAAAAAATAAAAAATAGAGTAATAATTTTACTGCATTTTAAGACAACCTGTAACTATAACACACAAATGTCTCTCTAAGCACTTTTCCTCCATATAACATTTGTTGTAGTAAAATACAGGTATGTTGTGTTAAAATTTATATTATGACATGTACTAAGGATATATGTCCATGTATATAAACATACACACAAATGCACACAAACACGCACACAAAAACACACACACATATACATATATATGTATATATAAGAAATAAAATTATATATATGAATATATATATATGCACCTCATTTAAGTATTTCCTTTTACTTATTATCCTGTTTTGTGAATTTCTTCGAGAGTCTGTTGATTATGAATATGGAGTTTGATTTCTGGCTTTTTGTCTTGTTTAACTAGTCTAAATGTCAATAATTACACAATTATAGAAGTTTTAATTTCTCTAACTATGAAAAACTTCTGGAGGTCATGGAAATTGGCTCCTCATTTGTCTGTTGGATCTATTTTTAAATTTCATGATCATTGTGATATTTATGTTTGTGATAGACAAAATTTAAGCATACTTTTATGCAATACAGTACATGTAGACTTGCTTGAAAATTGTTTGTAACTTAGGTAAAGGTCTATTCTTCACATATTCAGGTTAAGAATAAGGATAAAGATTAAATATAGGACTTACTAGTGGGACCTTGCTATGAACCATTTGTAGTTTTTTTATACTAGTGTCAATCAAGTGTTTATATCTCCTCTTTGGCTGTTTACCTGGAAGTTAGTGCAGCAGGCTGTTCAGATTGTTTCAAATGCCATACAGGGCTCTCCCAAGAGAGAGTTGCCAGTAGTTTGAACTGCTACTGATTTCCACCCTTTAGTCTAAATAAACTAGACACATTCTTTGTTGTTTAAGTGTCTATTCCACAACTTCTTTCTGAAGGTTAGACTTTTTCTGTTGTATTATATGTCTACTATCTGTGTTGTCTGAAGGGACATGGGTTGACAAGTCATCACTGTTTTGAGAGACTAAGAGGAATGTCACTGGATCCAATTATAGTTTTATAGATGACACAATGTATATCATTGATAAGTTGATTTCTGATGTGTCAGCTATCTGAGAATTTTGCCCTGCAAGAGGGTTATCCATGCCCACTTAAGGTCCAAGTTTGTGTCATGTTTTGCAGGTCTTAACCTCCCTATTCACCAACTATGCGATAAAGAGGGACGTGTAAAGGCAAGTCTGACTAAGAGTAAAAAACATGTTGAGATTGAGATAGCGAGGACAATTATTTCCAACAGACACTACCGTTGTTTCACCTCTAATATAAAAGTAGATGTAGTGAGGAAAGGAAGCCAAAAGGTTGGCCATGAGAAGCTCAGATGAAACTAGACAGAAAATATATCTAAGTAGACTTCACTGTCCCCCCTTTTATTTGTTATTATATAGGTATTCTGCTGGTAGTATTGCTACCACATAAGGTCATAGACTTAGAATCTCCAAAACCATGAGTTAAAACAGCTGAGAAAATGGTATCTTTGCATTGTAGACTCCATTGGGTATTTTGTTATAGCAGTATAAAACAAGTTAATACATCTTTCTAAACTATTTAAATGAAGATTATCCACGTGCTGTAAGTCATTGTCCAGTATTGTCTTAGAGTTTCTGGTATTTTTAATTATAGTTAATTATATTGATATTAATCCTCTGTTTAACTTACTGATCTTTTAATCTCCCAATTTGAAGCAAAGCATTGAATTTGGACCCAGTAAGGAAAAAAAAAAAATACAATATAAATGGAAATTTTAAGTAGGGACTTGGTTTTGCTTTTTTATTTTTAACATTAAATTGCTGCTTTCTGTGCCAATTAGACCCTAGGGAGCTGGCAGAAGGACTGGAGGTGTGAAGGGGGTGTGCAACCCCATAGGAAGAACAATATAGGCTGGCCAGGCCACCCAGCACTCTCAGAGACTAGATGACCAACCAAGAAGTGAACAGGGAGAGATCCATGGCTTCAGATACACATGTATCAGAAGGTGGCCTTGTCTGACATCAATGGGAGGGGAGGGCCCTGGTCCTATGGAGGTCTGATACCCCAGCATTCAGGGATGCTGGAGCAGTGGGGTAGGTGTGGCTGGGTGGTTGGGTGAGCGACCTCATAGAGGCAAAGGGGAAGGG